>NW_028222270.1:0-51000 GCF_056783735.1 Eptatretus burgeri
TAAATTATAAATATGAAGTTTCGCATATATAGAAGTAGTGGTTCCAGAGTAAACATGAATTAATATTTATCCTTCAATCTAAGATGGCGGCCAAACCATGTGACTTGTGACCTCATAATTTTTACCATGTATGCAGATATCATGGAGGATGACAGACGCAAATTTTCGCTTCGATAGGTTAAGCAGTTCCAGAGAAAACATTATTTAATATTTTTCTTAAATTCAATATGGCTGCCAAACCATGTGACCTATCAATTAGAAATTAACAAACTTGTATTCCCTACGCATGTGCAATAGGGGTGTGAAGTTTCCCCTTGATCAGATCAGGTGTTCTGGAGAAGAAGATGTTTGAAGGTTTTCAGGTAAATTCAAGATGGCCGCCAAACCATGTGACCAATCAAGAACAAATTAACAAACTTGAGAAAGGACCTCATGGGGAATATATGTGTGAAGTTTCGGCTTAATCTGTCTTGCCTTTCTGGAGAAGAAGATTTTTAAAATTTATTCATTTTCAATCCAAGATGGCTGACGAACCATGTGACCTATGACATCACAAATTTAGATTCTGCTTCCAACTGGGTATTGGAACACGTTTGTAAAGTTTCGTGTTAATCGGTAAAGGTGCGTTTTTCTATCCAAGATGGCCACCAAACCATGTGACGTGTGACATCATAATTTTTACCACGCGTGTATACACGACGTTTGATGATAATTGCAAACTTTCGATTCGTTAGGTTAAGCGGTTCCAGAGAAAACATTATTTAATATTTTTCTTAAATACAAGATGGCGGCCAAACCATGTGACTTATCAATTCGAAATTAACAAACTTATATCGCCTTCCTGTCCCGAATATAGTTATGAAATCTCCCCTTCATTGGGCCAACGATTCTGGAGAAGAAGATGTTTGAAGGTTTTCGGGTTTTTTCAAGATGGCCGCCAAACCATGTGACCGATCAAGAACAAATTAACAAACTTGAGAAAGGACCTCATGGGGAATATATGTGTGAAGTTTCGTCTTCATCTGTCTTGCCCTTCTGGAGAAGAAGATTTTTAAAATTTATTCATTTTCAATCCAAGATGGCTGACGAACCATGTGACCTATGACATCAGAAATTTATATTCTGCTTCCAACTGGGTATTGGAACACGTTTGTAAAGTTTCGTGTTAATCGGTAAAGGTGCGTTTTTCTATCCAAGATGGCCGCCAAACCATGTGACGTGTGATGTCATAATTTTTATCATGCGTGCATACACGATGGTAGATGATAATTCCAAATTTTCGATTCGTTTGGTTCAGCGGTTCCAGAGAAAACATTATTTAATATTTTTCTTAAATCCAAGATGGCGGCCAAACCGTCTAACGTATCAATTCGAAATTAACAAACTTATATCGCCTACGTGTCCCGAATATAGTTCTGAAATCTCCCCTTCATCCGACCAACGCTTCTGGAGAAGAAGATGTTTGAAGGTTTTAGGGTTTTTTCAAGATGGCCGCCGAACCATGTGACCGATCAAGAACAAATTAACAAACTTGAGAAAGGACTTCATGGGGAATATATATGTGAAGTTTCGTCTTCATCTGTCTTGCCCTTCTGGAGAAGAAGATTTTTAAAATTTATTCATTTTCAATCCAAGATGGCTGCCGAACCTTGTGACCTATGATATCATAAATTTAAATTCTGCTTTACATCGTCGACCCGAACAAGTGTGTGAAGTTTCGTGTAAATCGGATAAAGTCTATTTTTCTATCCAAGATGGCCGCCAAACCATGTGACTTCTGAGGTAAAATTTTTTTACCATGTATGCAGACTTGAGGGAGGAAGGCACTTGCAAATTTTCGCTTTGATGGCTTATGAAATACCAGAGAAAACATTATTTAATATTTTTCTTAAATCCAACATGGCGGCCAAACCATGTGACCTATCACTTTGAAATTAACAAACTTGCATCGCATACATGTCACGAATATAGTTCTGAAATCTCGCCTTCATTGGACCAGCGGTTCTGGAGAAGAAGATGTTTGAAGGTTTTAAGGTTTTTTCAAGATGGCCGCCAAACCATGTGACGTATCAACAACAAATTAACAAACTTGAAAGAGGACATCAGGGGGAATGTGCCTGTAAAGTTTCGCCTCAATCTGCACAGCCGTTCTGGAGAAGAAGATTTTTTTAAAAAAACACAAAAAAACAAGATGGCGGCCGAATTACGTCACCGATGACGTCAAAATATTTTTTTTCTACGATGAATTTTTGTGTAGATGATGCTCAAGAAATTTCAAATTTTTGCCATGTGGCGTTCTACTTGACGAATTTTTACTGGGATACCTCTTCACTGATGACGTCACGAAAAATCACACGTATTCCCGAGAGGGAGCTTGTTCAAATGTATCAAGCGAAATTTTTTTACACTCGAAGGTTTCCGAGATACAGAGGTCCAAAGTTGATCTGTTTTTTCAAGATGGCGCCCGTATCACGTGACCTATGACGTCATAATTATCAATTATGTATGCTATCAAAAAAGATACATATCTGGTGAAAATTTTGTGTCGATTGGTCTTACCATTTCTGAGAAAATGGCATTTAAAGCGAAAAAAACTGGAAATTTTGCAAATTTACGGCGGAAGAAAAATAATAATAATAATAATAATAACTAGAACTGCCACTTTATAACTGCTGGCAGTGATGACCGGGTACCCAGTCCGTCCGCCTTTGACACAACTGATACAACATGAGACTTAAATCATAGTCGCAAAGTTTCGCATTTATCGGATAAGCGGTGCCAGAGAAAACATTATTTAATAGTGATACAAACACAGGCCTGCTTCGAGAGGGCGCGGAACAGACGAGTTCTGAACCGGGCAGCACAAAGCGTTCAATTTCGTTATTACTGGCTTCTAGATTCAAATAATTAAATAATTCTGGCTCCCAAACCGCGTGACCGATCAGGTTGAAATTTTAAACTTTTGTTTCGCATGTCACCTGAATTATAAATGTGAAGTTTCGCATATACAGAGGAAGCGGTTCCAGAGTAAACATTAATTAATATTTATCCTTCAATCCAAGATGGCGGCCAAACCATGTGACTTCTGATATCATAATTTTCACCACATGTGCAAACACAATTGTAGACGATAAGTGCAAATTTTCGCTTCGCTAGGTTAAGCAGTTCCAGAGAAAACATTATTTAATATTTTTCTTAAAACCAACATGGCTGCCAAACCCTGCGCCCGATCCCGTTGAAATTTCAAACCCTCATTCCGCATGACTGTTGCACCATAAAGGTGATGCTTCACATTTATTGATGCAGTAGTACCAGAGTAAACATTAATTAATATTTTTCCTTCAATCCAATATGGCTGCCAAACGTTGCGTCGTACCTCAAAGGGGGTTGGAACTTTTTATTCGTCATGGAGAGGCGGTCATAGTGGTCGAGTTTCGCCTGGATCTGTTCAGCCGTTTCAGAGAAAAAGACGTTTGAAGATATTGTTTTTCAATCCAAGATGGCTGACGAACCATGTGACCTATGACATCAGAAATTTATATTCTGCTTCCAACTGGGTATTGGAACACGGTTGTGAAGTTTCGTGTTAATCGGTTAAGGTGCGTTTTTCTATCCAAGATGGCCGCCAAACCATGTGACGTGTGATGTCATAATTTTTATCATGCGTGCATAATGCCCTCTCGATGATAATTACAAATTTTCGATTCGTTTGGTTAAGCGGTTCCAGAGAAAACATTATTTAATATTTTTCTTAAATCCAAGATGGCGGCCAAACCATGTGACTTATCAATTCGAAATTAACAAACTTATATCGCCTTACTCTCCCGAATATAGTTCTGAAATCTCCCCTTCAGTGGACCAGCGCTTCTGGAGAAGAAGATGTTTGAAGGTTTTAGGGTTTTTTCAAGATGGCCACCAAACCATGTGACCGATCAAGAAGAAATTAACAAACTTGAGAAAGGATCTCATGGGGAATATATCTGTGAAGTTTCGTCTTAATCTGTCTTGCCCTTCTGGAGAAGAAGATTTTTAAAATTTATTCATTTTCAATCCAAGATGGCTGCCGAACCTTGTGACCTATGATATCATAAATTTAAATTCTGCTTTCCATCGTCGACCCGAACAAGTGTGTGAAGTTTCGTGAAAATCGGATAAGGTCTATTTTTCTATCCAAGATGGCCGCCAAACCATGTGACTTCTGAGGTAAAATTTTTTACCATGTATGCAGACTTGAGGGAGGAAGGCAATTGCAAATTTTCGCTTCGATGGCTTATGAAATACCAGAGAAAACATTATTTAATATTTTTCTTAAATCCAACATGGCGGCCAAACCATGTGACCTATCACTTTGAAATTAACAAACTTGCATCGCATACATGTCCCGAATATAGTTGTGAAATCTCGCCTTCATGGGACCAGCGCTTCTGGAGAAGAAGATGTTTGAAGGTTTTAGGGTTTTTTCAAGATGGCCGCCAAACCATGTGACGTATCAACAACAAATTAACAAACTTGAAAGAGGACATCAGGGGGAATGTACGTGTAAAGTTTCGCCTTAATCTGTCCAGCCCTTCTGGAGAAGAAGATTTTTTTAAAAAAAACACTAAAAAACAAGATGGCGGCCGAATTACGTCATCGATGACGTCAAGAAAAACATTTTCCGCAGCAATTTTAGGCGTAGATGATGCTCAGAATTTTTCAGATTTTTCCTATATGGCGTTCTACTTGACGAATTTTCACTGGAATATCGCTTCACCTATGACGTCACGAAAAATCACACGTGTTCCCCATAGAGAGCTTAGTAAAATGTATCAAGCGAAAAATTTTCCATTGCACGGTTTCCGAGATACAGATGTCCAAAGTTTATCGCTTTTTTCAAGATGGCGACCGTACCACGTGACCAATGACGTCATAATTATAACGTGATTGTGCTATCAAAAAAGATACATACTGTGGTGAAAATTTTGTGTCGATCGGACTTAGTATCCCAGAGAAAATGGTTTTTAAAGCGAAAAAGGGTGCAAAATGCCGGCGGAAAAAGAAAAATAATAATAATAATAATAAACAGAAGAAAAACAATAGGGTACCCTGTACTCACAGGGTACCCTAACTAGAACTGCCACTTTATAACTGCTGGCAGTGATGACCGGGTACCCAGTCCGTCCGCCTTTGACACAACTGACACAACGTGAGACTTAAATCATAGTCGCAAAGTTTCGCATTTATCGGATAAGCGGTGCCAGAGAAAACATTATTTAATGGTGATACAAACACAGGCCTGCTTCGAGACGGCGCGGAACAGACGAGTTACGAACCGGGCAGCACAAAGCGTTCAATTTCCTTATTACTGGCGACCAGATTCAAATAATTAAATAATTCTGGCTGCCAAACCATACGGCCGATCAGGTTGAAATTTTAAACTTTTGTTTCCCATGTAGCCTAAATTATAAATATGAAGTTTCGCTTATAGAGAAGTAGTGGTTCCAGAGTAAACATGAATTAATATTTATCCTTCAATCTAAGATGGCGGCCAAACCATGTGACTTGTGACCTCATAATTTTTACCATGTATGCAGATATCATGGAGGATGACAGACGCAAATTTTCGCTTCGATAGGTTAAGCAGTTCCAGAGAAAACATTATTTACTATTTTTCTTAAATTCAACATGGCTGCCAAACCATGTGACCTATCAATTAGAAATTAACAAACTTGTATTCCCTACTCATGTGCAATAGGGGTGTGAAGTTTCCCCTTGATCAGATCAGGTGTTCTGGAGAAGAAGATGTTTGAAGGTTTTAAGGTAAATTCAAGATGGCCGCCAAACCATGTGACCAATCAAGAACAAATTAACAAACTTGAGAAAGGACCTCATGGGGAATATATGTGTAAAGATTCGGCTTAATCTGTCTTGCCTTTCTGGAGAAGAAGATTTTTAAAATTTATTCATTTTCAATCCAAGATGGCTGACGAACCATGTGACCTATGACATCAGAAATTTACATTCTGCTTCCAACTGGGTATTGGAACACGTTTGTAAAGTTTCGTGTTAATCGGTAAAGGTGCGTTTTTCTATCCAAGATGGCCGCCAAACCATGTAACGTGTGATGTCATAATTTTTACCATGCGTGCATACACGATGGTAGATGATAATTAGAAATTTTCGATTCGTTTGGTTCAGCGGTTCCAGAGAAAACATTATTTAATATTTTTCTTAAATCCAAGATGGCGGCCAAACCGTCTAACGTATCAATTCGAAATTAACAAACTTATATCGGCGACGTGTCCCGAATATAGTTCTGAAATCTCCCCTTCATCCGACCAGCGCTTCTGGAGAAGAAGATGTTTGAAGGTTTTAGGGTTTTTTCAAGATGGCCGCCGAACCATGTGACCGATCAAGAACAAATTAACAAACTTGAGAAAGGACCTCATGGGGAATATATGTGTGAAGTTTCGTCTTCATCTGTCTTGCCCTTCTGGAGAAGAAGATTTTTTAAATTTATTCATTTTCAATCCAAGATGGCTGCCGAACCTTGTGACCGAGGATATCATAAATGTAATTTCTGCTTTCCATCATCGACCTGAACAAGTGTATGAAGTTTCGTGTAAATCGGATAAGGTCTATTATTCTATCCAAGATGGCCGCCAAACCATGTGACTTCTGAGGTAAAAATTTTTTACCATGTATGCAGACTTGAGGGAGGAAGGCACTTGCAAATTTTTGCTTCGATGGCTTATGAAATTCCAGAGAAAACATTATTTAATATTTTTCTTAAATCCAACATGGCGGCCAAACCATGTGACCTATCACTTCGAAATTAACAAACTTGCATCGCATACATGTCCCGAATATAGTTCTGAAATCTCGACTTCATTGGACCAGCGCTTCTGGAGAAGAAGATGTTTGAAGGTTTTAGGGTTTTTTCAAGATGGCCGCCAAACCATGTGACGTATCAACAACAAATTAACAAACTTGAAAGAGGACCTCAGGGAGAATGTGCGTGTTAAGTTTCGCCGCAATCTGCACAGCCGTTCTGGAGAAGAAGATTTTTTTAAAAAAACACTAAAAAACAAGATGGCGGCCGAATTACGTCATCGATGACGTCAAAAAAAACATTTTTGACGATGAATTTTGGTGTAGATGACGCTCAGAATTTTTCAGATTTTTCCTATATGGCGTTCTACTTGACGAATTTTCACCGGTATATCGCTTCACCTATGACGTCACGAAAAATCACACGTGTTCCCCATAGGGAGCTTAGTAAAATGTATCAAACAAAAAATTTTTCCATTGCACGGTTTCCGAGATACAGATGTCCAAAGTTTATCGCTTTTTTCAAGATGGCGACCGTACCACGTGACCAATGACGTCATAATTATAACGTGATTGTGCTATCAAAAAAGATACATACTATGGTGAAAATTTCCTGTCGATTGGACTTAGTGTTCCAGAGAAAATGATTTTTAAAGCGAAAAAGGGTGCAAAACGCCGGCGGAAAAATAATAATAATAACTAGAACTGCCACTTTATAACTGCTGGCAGTGATGACCGGATACCCAGACGTGTCGGCCTTTGATACAACATGGGACTTTCTGCAGATGACAGTCGCAAAGTTTCGCATTGAAAGGATAAGCGGTGCCAGAGAAAAACATTATTTAATAGTGATACAAACAGAGGCCTGCTTCGAGAGGGCGCGGAACAGACGAGTTCTGAACCGGGCAGCACAAAGCGTTCAATTTCGTTATTACTGGCTTCTAGATTCAAATAATTAAATAATTCTGGCTCCCAAACCGCGTGACCGATCAGGTTGAAATTTTAAACTTTTGTTTCGCATGTCACCTGAATTATAAATGTGAAGTTTCGCATATACAGAGGAAGCGGTTCCAGAGTAAACATTAATTAATATTTATCCTTCAATCCAAGATGGCGGCCAAACCATGTGACTTCTGATGTCATAATTTTCACCACATGTGCAAACACAATTGTAGACGATAAGTGCAAATTTTCGCTTCGCTAGGTTAAGCAGTTCCAGAGAAAACATTATTTAATATTTTTCTTAAAACCAACATGGCTGCCAAACCCTGCGCCCGATCCCGTTGAAATTTCAAACCCTCATTCCGCATGACTGTTGCACCATAAAGGTGATGCTTCACATTTATTGATGCAGTAGTACCAGAGTAAACATTAATTAATATTTTTCCTTCAATCCAATATGGCTGCCAAACGTTGCGTCGTACCTCAAAAGGGGGTTGGAACTTTTTATTCGTCAAGGAGAGGCGGTCATAGTGGTCGAGTTTCGCCTGGATCTGTTCAGCCGTTTCAGAGAAAAAGACGTTTGAAGATATTGTTTTTCAATCCAAGATGGCTGACGAACCATGTGACCTATGACATCAGAAATTTATATTCTGCTTCCAACTGGGTATTGGAACACGGTTGTGAAGTTTCGTGTTAATCGGTTAAGGTGCGTTTTTCTATCCAAGATGGCCGCCAAACCATGTGACGTGTGACGTCATAATTTTTATCATGCGTGCATAATGCCCTCTCGATGATAATTACAAATTTTCGATTCGTTTGGTTAAGCGGTTCCAGAGAAAACATTATTTAATATTTTTCTTAAATCCAAGATGGCGGCCAAACCATGTGACTTATCAATTCGAAATTAACAAACTTATATCGCCTTACTCTCCCGAATATAGTTCTGAAATCTCCCCTTCAGTGGACCAGCGCTTCTGGAGAAGAAGATGTTTGAAGGTTTTAGGGTTTTTTCAAGATGGCCGCCAAACCATGTGACCGATCAAGAAGAAATTAACAAACTTGAGAAAGGATCTCATGGGGAATATATCTGTGAAGTTTCGTCTTAATCTGTCTTGCCCTTCTGGAGAAGAAGATTTTTAAAATTTATTCATTTTCAATCCAAGATGGCTGCCGAACCTTGTGACCTATGATATCATAAATTTAAATTCTGCTTTCCATCGTCGACCCGAACAAGTGTGTGAAGTTTCGTGAAAATCGGATAAGGTCTATTTTTCTATCCAAGATGGCCGCCAAACCATGTGACTTCTGAGGTAAAAAATTTTTACCATGTATGCAGACTTGAGGGAGGAAGGCAATTGCAAATTTTCGCTTCGATGGCTTATGAAATACCAGAGAAAACATTATTTAATATTTTTCTTAAATCCAACATGGCGGCCAAACCATGTGACCTATCACTTTGAAATTAACAAACTTGCATCGCATACATGTCCCGAATATAGTTGTGAAATCTCGCCTTCATGGGACCAGCGCTTCTGGAGAAGAAGATGTTTGAAGGTCTTAGGTGTTTTTCAAGATGTCCGCCAAACCATGTGACTTATCAACAACAAATTGACAAACTTGAAAGAGGACATCAGGGGGAATGTATCTGTAAAGTTTCGCCTTAATCTGTCCAGCCCTTCTGGAGAAGAAGATTTTTTTTAAAAAACACTAAAAACAAGATGGCGGCCGAATTACGTCATCGATGACGTCAAGAAAAACATTTTCCGCAGCAATTTTAGGCGTAGATGATGCTCAGAATTTTTCAGATTTTTCCTATATGGCGTTCTACTTGACGAATTTTCACTGGAATATCGCTTCACCTATGACGTCACGAAAAATCACACGTGTTCCCCATAGGGAGCTTAGTAAAATGTATCAAGCGAAAAAATTTTCCATTGCACGGTTTCCGAGATACAGATGTCCAAAGTTTATCGCTTTTTCAAGATGGCGACCGTACCACGTGACCAATGACGTCATAATTATAACGTGATTGTGCTATCAAAAAGATACATACTGTGGTGAAAATTTTGTGTCGATCGGACTTAGTATCCCAGAGAAAATGGTTTTTAAAGCGAAAAAGGGTGCAAAATGCCGGCGGAAAAAGAAAAATAATAATAATAATAATAAACAGAAGAAAAACAATAGGGTACCCTGTACTCACAGGGTACCCTAACTAGAACTGCCACTTTATAACTGCTGGCAGTGATGACCGGGTACCCAGACGTGTCGGCCTTTGATACAACATGGGACTTTCTGCAGATGACAGTCGCAAAGTTTCGCATTGAAAGGATAAGCGGTGCCAGAGAAAACATTATTTAATAGTGATACAAACAGAGGCCTGCTTCGAGAGGGCGCGGAACAGACGAGTTCTGAACCGGGCAGCACAAAGCGTTCAATTTCGTTATTACTGGCTTCTAGATTCAAATAATTAAATAATTCTGGCTCCCAAACCGCGTGACCGATCAGGTTGAAATTTTAAACTTTTGTTTCGCATGTCACCTGAATTATAAATGTGAAGTTTCGCATATACAGAGGAAGCGGTTCCAGAGTAAACATTAATTAATATTTATCCTTCAATCCAAGATGGCGGCCAAACCATGTGACTTCTGATGTCATAATTTTCACCACATGTGCAAACACAATTGTAGACGATAAGTGCAAATTTTCGCTTCGCTAGGTTAAGCAGTTCCAGAGAAAACATTATTTAATATTTTTCTTAAAACCAACATGGCTGCCAAACCCTGCGCCCGATCCCGTTGAAATTTCAAACCCTCATTCCGCATGACTGTTGCACCATAAAGGTGATGCTTCACATTTATTGATGCAGTAGTACCAGAGTAAACATTAATTAATATTTTTCCTTCAATCCAATATGGCTGCCAAACGTTGCGTCGTACCTCAAAAGGGGGTTGGAACTTTTTATTCGTCAAGGAGAGGCGGTCATAGTGGTCGAGTTTCGCCTGGATCTGTTCAGCCGTTTCAGAGAAAAAGACGTTTGAAGATATTGTTTTTCAATCCAAGATGGCTGACGAACCATGTGACCTATGACATCAGAAATTTATATTCTGCTTCCAACTGGGTATTGGAACACGGTTGTGAAGTTTCGTGTTAATCGGTTAAGGTGCGTTTTTCTATCCAAGATGGCCGCCAAACCATGTGACGTGTGACGTCATAATTTTTATCATGCGTGCATAATGCCCTCTCGATGATAATTACAAATTTTCGATTCGTTTGGTTAAGCGGTTCCAGAGAAAACATTATTTAATATTTTTCTTAAATCCAAGATGGCGGCCAAACCATGTGACTTATCAATTCGAAATTAACAAACTTATATCGCCTTACTCTCCCGAATATAGTTCTGAAATCTCCCCTTCAGTGGACCAGCGCTTCTGGAGAAGAAGATGTTTGAAGGTTTTAGGGTTTTTTCAAGATGGCCGCCAAACCATGTGACCGATCAAGAAGAAATTAACAAACTTGAGAAAGGATCTCATGGGGAATATATCTGTGAAGTTTCGTCTTAATCTGTCTTGCCCTTCTGGAGAAGAAGATTTTTAAAATTTATTCATTTTCAATCCAAGATGGCTGCCGAACCTTGTGACCTATGATATCATAAATTTAAATTCTGCTTTCCATCGTCGACCCGAACAAGTGTGTGAAGTTTCGTGAAAATCGGATAAGGTCTATTTTTCTATCCAAGATGGCCGCCAAACCATGTGACTTCT
Organism: Eptatretus burgeri; assembly: GCF_056783735.1. NCBI lineage: Eukaryota > Metazoa > Chordata > Myxini > Myxiniformes > Myxinidae > Eptatretus > Eptatretus burgeri. Next base: position 11,514 of record NW_028222270.1, read on the forward strand.
GAGGTAAAAATTTTTACCATGTATGCAGACTTGAGGGAGGAAGGCAATTGCAAATTTTCGCTTCGATGGCTTATGAAATACCAGAGAAAACATTATTTAATATTTTTCTTAAATCCAACATGGCGGCCAAACCATGTGACCTATCACTTTGAAATTAACAAACTTGCATCGCATACATGTCCCGAATATAGTTGTGAAATCTCGCCTTCATGGGACCAGCGCTTCTGGAGAAGAAGATGTTTGAAGGTTTTAGGGTTTTTTCAAGATGGCCGCCAAACCATGTGACGTATCAACAACAAATTAACAAACTTGAAAGAGGACATCAGGGGGAATGTACCTGTAAAGTTTCGCCTTAATCTGTCCAGCCCTTCTGGAGAAGAAGATTTTTTTAAAAAACACTAAAAAACAAGATGGCGGCCGAATTACGTCATCGATGACGTCAAGAAAAACATTTTCCGCAGCAATTTTAGGCGTAGATGATGCTCAGAATTTTTCAGATTTTTCCTATATGGCGTTCTACTTGACGAATTTTCACTGGAATATCGCTTCACCTATGACGTCACGAAAAATCACACGTGTTCCCCATAGGGAGCTTAGTAAAATGTATCAAGCGAAAAAATTTTCCATTGCACGGTTTCCGAGATACAGATGTCCAAAGTTTATCGCTTTTTTCAAGATGGCGACCGTACCACGTGACCAATGACGTCATAATTATAACGTGATTGTGCTATCAAAAAAGATACATACTGTGGTGAAAATTTTGTGTCGATCGGACTTAGTATCCCAGAGAAAATGGTTTTTAAAGCGAAAAAGGGTGCAAAATGCCGGCGGAAAAAGAAAAATAATAATAATAATAATAAACAGAAGAAAAACAATAGGGTACCCTGTACTCACAGGGTACCCTAACTAGAACTGCCACTTTATAACTGCTGGCAGTGATGACCGGGTACCCAGTCCGTCCGCCTTTTGATACAACATGGGACTTTCTGCAGATGACAGTCACAAAGTTTCGCTTTGATCGGGAAAGTGGTTCCAGAGAAAACATTATTTAAGAGTGATACAAATACAGGCCTGCTTCGAGACGGCGCGGAACAGACGAGTTACGAACCGGGCAGCACAAAGCATTCAATTTCGTTATTACTGGCTTCCAGATTCAAATAAATAAATAATTCTGGCTCCCAAACCGTGTGATCGATCAGGTTGAAATTTTAAACTTTTGTTTAGCATATCACCTGAATTATAAATGTGAAGTTTCGCATATATAGAGGCAGCGGTTCCAGAGTAAACATTAATTAATATTTATCCTTCAATCCAAGATGGCGGCCAAACCATGTGACTTGTGATGTCATAATTTGCACCACGTGTGCAAACACGATGGTGGATGATAACTGCACATTTTCGCTTCTCCAGGTTAAGCAGTTCCAGAGAAAACATTATTTAATATTTTTCTTAAAACCAACATGGCTGCCAAACCCTGGGCCCAATCCCGTTGAAATTTCAAACGCTCATTCCGCATGAGCGTTCCACCATAAACTTGATGTTTCATATTTATTGATGCAGTATTTCCAGAGTAAACATTAATTAATATTTTTCCTTCAATCCAATATGGCTGCCAAACGTTGCGTCGTACCTCAAAAGGGGGTGAGAACTTTTTATTCGTCATGGAGAGGCGGTCATAGTGGTGGAGTTTCACCTGGATCTGTTCAGTCGTTTCAGAGAAAAAGACGTTTTAAGATATTATTTTTCAATCCAAGATGGCTGACGAACCATGTGACCTATGACATCACAAATTTATATTCTGCTTCCAACTTGGTATTGGAACACGTTTGTGAAGTTTCGTGTTAATCGGTAAAGGTGCGTTTTTCTATCCAAGATGGCCGCCAATCCATGTGATGTGTGACGTCATAATTTTTACCTTGCGTGCATAGACAATGATAGATGATAATTGCAAATTTTCGATTCGTTACGTTAAGCGGTTCCAGAGAAAACATTATTTAATATTTTTCTTAAATCCAACATGGCGGCCAAACCGTGTGACTTATCAATTCGAAATTAACAAACTTATATCGCCTACCTGTCCCGAATATAGTTCTGAAATCTCCCCTTCCTCGGACCAGCGCTTCTGGAGAAGAAGATGTTTGAAGGTTTTAGGGTTTTTTCAAGATGGCCGCCAAACCATGTGACCGATCAAGAACAAATTAACAAACTTGAGAAAGGACCTCATGGGGAATATATGTGTGAAGTTTCGTCTTAATCTGTCTTGCCCTTCTGGAGAAGAAGATTTTTAAAATTTATTCATTTTCAATCCAAGATGGCTGCCGAACCTTGTGACCTATGATATCATAAATTTAAATTCTGCTTTCCATCGTCGACCCGAACAAGTGTGTAAAGTTTCGTGTAAATCGGATAAGGTCTATTTTTCTATCCAAGATGGCCGCCAAACCATGTGACTTCTGAGGTAAAAAATTTTTACCATGTATGCAGAGTTGAGGGAGGAAGGCACTTGCAAATTTTCGCTTCGATGGCTTTTGAAATTCCAGAGAAAACATTATTTAATATTTTTCTTAAATCCAACATGGCGGCCAAACCATGTGACCTATCACTTTGAAATTAACAAACTTGCATCGCATACATGTCACGAATATAGTTCTGAAATCTCGCCTTCATTGGACCAGCGCTTCTGGAGAAGAAGATGTTTGAAGGTTTTAGGGTTTTTTCAAGATGGCCGCCAAACCATGTGACCGATCAACAACAAATTAACAAACTTGAAAGAGGACCTCAGGGGGAATGTACCTGTAAAGTTTCGCCTTAATCTGTTCAGCCCTTCTGGAGAAGAAGATTTTTTTTTAAAAAACACTAAAAAACAAGATGGCGGCCGAATTACATCATCGATGACGTCAAAAATAACATTTTTGACGATGAATTTTGGTGTAGATGACGCTCAGAATTTTTCAGATTTTTCCTATATGGCGTTCTACTTGACGAATTTTCACCGGTATATCGCTTCACCTATGACGTCACGAAAAATCACACGTGTTCCCCATAGGGAGCTTAGTAAAATGTATCAAACGAAAAATTTTTCCATTGCACGGTTTCCGAGATACAGATGTCCAAAGTTTATCGCATTTTTCAAGATGGCGACCGTACCACGTGACCAATGACGTCATAATTATAACGTGATTGTGCTATCAAAAAAGATACACACTATGGTGAAAAGTTCCTGTCGATCGGACTTTGTGTTCCAGAGAAAATGATTTTTAAAGCGAAAAAGGGTGCAAAATGCCGGCGGAAAAATAATAATAATAATGCGTAATAATAAACAGAAGAAAAACAATAGGGTACCCTGTACTCACAGGGTACCCTAACTAGAACTGCCACTTTATAACTGCTGGCAGTGATGACCGGGTACCCAGTCCGTCCGCCTTTGATACAACATGGGACTTTCTGCAGATGACAGTCGCAAAGTTTGGCATTGAAAGGATAAGCGGTGCCAGAGAAAACATTATTTAATAGTGATACAAACACAGGCCTGCTTCGAGACGGCACGGAACAGATGAGTTACGAACCGGGCAGCACAAAGCATTCAATTTCGTTATTACTGGCTTCCAGATTCAAATAATTAAATAATTCTGGCTCCCAAACCGCGTGACCGATCAGGTTGAAATTTTAAACTTTTATTTCGCATGTCACCTGAATTATAAATCTGAAGTTTCGCATATATAGAGGCAGCGGTTCCAGAGTAAACATTAATTAATATTTATCCTTCAATCCAAGATGGCGGCCAAACCATGTGACTTGTGATGTCATAATTTGCACCACGTGTGCAAACACGATGGTGGATGATAACTGCAAATTTTCGCTTCTCCAGGTTAAGCAGTTCCAGAGAAAACATTATTTAATATTTTTCTTAAAACCAACATGGCTGCCAAACCCTGGGCCCGATCGCGTTGAAATTTCAAACCCTCATTCCGCATGAGCGTTCCACCATAAACTTGATGTTTCACATTTATTGATGCAGTAGTTCCAGAGTAAACATTAATTAATATTTTTCCTTCAATCCAATATGGCTGCCAAACGTTGCATCGTACCTCAAAAGGGGGTGGGAACTTTTTATTCGTCATGGAGAGGCGGTCATAGTGGTGGAGTTTCGCCTGGATCTGTTCAGCCGTTTCAGAGAAAAAGACGTTTGAAGATATTGTTTTTCAATCCAAGATGGCTGACGAACCATGTGACCTATGACATCAGAAATGTATATTCTGCTTCCAACTGGGTATTGGAACACGTACGTGAAGTTTCGTGTTAATCGGTAAAGGTGCGTTTTTCAATCCAAGATGGCCGCCAAACCATGTGACGTGTGACATCATAATTTTTACCAAGCGTGCATACTGCCTGCTAGATGATAATTACAAATTTTCGATTCGTTTGGTTAAGCGGTTCCAGAGAAAACATTATTTAATATTTTTCTGAAATCCAAGATGGCGGCCAAACCATGTGACTTATCAATTCGAAATTAACAAACTTATATCGCCTTCCTGTCCCGAATATAGTTCTGAAATCTCCCCTTCATTGGGCCAACGCTTCTGGAGAAGAAGATGTTTGAAGGTTTTCGGGTTTTTTCAAGATGGCCGCCAAACCATGTGACCGATCAAAAACAAATTAACAAACTTGAGAAAGGACCTCATGGGGAATATATCTGTGAAGTTTCGTCTTCATCTGTCTTGCCCTTCTGGAGAAGAAGATTTTTAAAATTTATTCATTTTCAATCCAAGATGGCTGCCGAACCTTGTGACCGAGGATATCATGAATTTAAATTCTGCTTTCCATCGTCGACCCGAACAAGTGTGTGAAGTTTTGTGTAAATCGGATAAAGTCTATTTTTCTATCCAAGATGGCCGCCAAACCATGTGACTTCTGAGGTAAAAATTTTTACCATGTATGCAGACTTGAGGGAGGAAGGCACTTGCAAATTTTCGCTTCGATGGCTTATGAAATACCAGAGAAAACTTTATTTAATATTTTTCTTAAATCCAACATGGCGGCCAAACCATGTGACCTATCACTTTGAAATTAACAAACTTGCATCGCATACATGTCACGAATATAGTTCTGAAATCTCGCCTTCATTGGACCAGCGCTTCTGGAGAAGAAGATGTTTGAAGGTTTTAGGGTTTTTTCAAGATGGCCGCCAAACCATGTGACGTATCAACAACAAATTAACAAACTTGAAAGAGGACCTCAGGGGGAATGTGCGTGTAAAGTTTCGCCTTAATCTGCATAGCCGTTCTGGAGAAGAAGATTTAAAAAAAAAAACACTAAAAACAAGATGGCGGCCGAATTACGTCATCGATGACGTCAAAAAAACATTTTCGTCAGTGATTTTTGGCGTAGATGATGCTCAGAATTTTTCAGATTTTTCCCATATGGCGTTCTACTTGACGAATTTTCACCGGTATATCGCTTCACCTATGACGTCACGAAAAATCACACGTGTTCCCCATAGGGAGCTTAGTAAAATGTATCAAACGAAAAATTTTTTCCATTGCACGGTTTCCGAGATACAGATGTCCAAAGTTTATCGCTTTTTCAAGATGGCGACCGTACCACGTGACCAATGACGTCATAATTATAACGTGATTGTGCTATCAAAAAGATACATACTATGGTGAAAATTTCCTGTCGATCGGACTTAGTGTTCCAGAGAAAATGATTTTTAAAGCGAAAAAGGGTGCAAAATGCCGGCGGAAGAATAATAATAATAATGCGTAATAATAAACAGAAGAAAAACAATAGGGTACCCTGTACTCACAGGGTACCCTAATAATGCGTAATAATAAACAGAAGAAAAACAATAGGGTACCCTGTACTCACAGGGTACCCTAACTAGAACTGCCACTTTATAACTGCTGGCAGTGATGACCGGGTACCCAGTCCGTCCGCCTTTGATACAACATGGGACTTTCTTCAGATGACAGTCGCAAAGTTTGGCATTGAAAGGATAAGCGGTGCCAGAGAAAACATTATTTAATAGTGATACAAACACAGGCCTGCTTCGAGACGGCACGGAACAGATGAGTTACGAACCGGGCAGCACAAAGCATTCAATTTCGTTATTACTGGCTTCCAGATTCAAATAATTAAATAATTCTGGCTCCCAAACCGCGTGACCGATCAGGTTGAAATTTTAAACTTTTATTTCGCATGTCACCTGAATTATAAATCTGAAGTTTCGCATATATAGAGGCAGCGGTTCCAGAGTAAACATTAATTAATATTTATCCTTCAATCCAAGATGGCGGCCAAACCATGTGACTTGTGATGTCATAATTTGCACCACGTGTGCAAACACGATGGTGGATGATAACTGCAAATTTTCGCTTCTCCAGGTTAAGCAGTTCCAGAGAAAACATTATTTAATATTTTTCTTAAAACCAACATGGCTGCCAAACCCTGGGCCCGATCGCGTTGAAATTTCAAACCCTCATTCCGCATGAGCGTTCCACCATAAACTTGATGTTTCACATTTATTGATGCAGTAGTTCCAGAGTAAACATTAATTAATATTTTTCCTTCAATCCAATATGGCTGCCAAACGTTGCATCGTACCTCAAAAGGGGGGGGAACTTTTTATTCGTCATGGAGAGGCGGTCATAGTGGTGGAGTTTCGCCTGGATCTGTTCAGCCGTTTCAGAGAAAAAGACGTTTGAAGATATTGTTTTTCAATCCAAGATGGCTGACGAACCATGTGACCTATGACATCAGAAATGTATATTCTGCTTCCAACTGGGTATTGGAACACGTACGTGAAGTTTCGTGTTAATCGGTAAAGGTGCGTTTTTCAATCCAAGATGGCCGCCAAACCATGTGACGTGTGACATCATAATTTTTACCAAGCGTGCATACTGCCTGCTAGATGATAATTACAAATTTTCGATTCGTTTGGTTAAGCGGTTCCAGAGAAAACATTATTTAATATTTTTCTGAAATCCAAGATGGCGGCCAAACCATGTGACTTATCAATTCGAAATTAACAAACTTATATCGCCTTCCTGTCCCGAATATAGTTCTGAAATCTCCCCTTCATTGGGCCAACGCTTCTGGAGAAGAAGATGTTTGAAGGTTTTCGGGTTTTTCAAGATGGCCGCCAAACCATGTGACCGATCAAAAACAAATTAACAAACTTGAGAAAGGACCTCATGGGGAATATATCTGTGAAGTTTCGTCTTCATCTGTCTTGCCCTTCTGGAGAAGAAGATTTTTAAAATTTATTCATTTTCAATCCAAGATGGCTGCCGAACCTTGTGACCGAGGATATCATGAATTTAAATTCTGCTTTCCATCGTCGACCCGAACAAGTGTGTGAAGTTTTGTGTAAATCGGATAAAGTCTATTTTTCTATCCAAGATGGCCGCCAAACCATGTGACTTCTGAGGTAAAAATTTTTACCATGTATGCAGACTTGAGCGAGGAAGGCACTTGCAAATTTTCGCTTCGATGGCTTATGAAATACCAGAGAAAACTTTATTTAATATTTTTCTTAAATCCAACATGGCGGCCAAACCATGTGACCTATCACTTTGAAATTAACAAACTTGCATCGCATACATGTCACGAATATAGTTCTGAAATCTCGCCTTCATTGGACCAGCGCTTCTGGAGAAGAAGATGTTTGAAGGTTTTAGGTTTTTTTCAAGATGGCCACCAAACCATGTGACGTATCAACAACAAATTAACAAACTTGAAAGAGGACCTCAGGGGGAATGTGCGTGTAAAGTTTCGCCTTAATCTGCATAGCCGTTCTGGAGAAGAAGATTTAAAAAAAAACACTAAAAAACAAGATGGCGGCCGAATTACGTCATCGATGACGTCAAAAAAACATTTTCGTCAGTGATTTTTGGCGTAGATGATGCTCAGAATTTTTCAGATTTTTCCCATATGGCGTTCTACTTGACGAATTTTCACCGGTATATCGCTTCACCTATGACGTCACGAAAAATCACACGTGTTCCCCATAGGGAGCTTAGTAAAATGTATCAAACGAAAATTTTTTCCATTGCACGGTTTCCGAGATACAGATGTCCAAAGTTTATCGCTTTTTTCAAGATGGCGACCGTACCACGTGACCAATGACGTCATAATTATAACGTGATTGTGCTATCAAAAAAGATACATACTATGGTGAAAATTTCCTGTCGATCGGACTTAGTGTTCCAGAGAAAATGATTTTTAAAGCGAAAAAGGGTGCAAAATGCCGGCGGAAGAATAATAATAATAATGCGTAATAATAAACAGAAGAAAAACAATAGGGTACCCTGTACTCACAGGGTACCCTAACTAGAACTGCCACTTTATAACTGCTGGCAGTGATGACCGGGTACCCAGAAGTGCCTTTGACACAACTGATACAACATGAGACTTTCTGCAGATGACAGTCGCAAAGTTTTGCATTGACAGGATAAGCGGTGCCAGAGAAAACATTATTTAATGGTGATACAAACACAGGCCTGCTTCGAGACGGCGCGGAACAGACGAGTTACGAACCGGGCAGCACAAAGCGTTCAATTTCCTTATTACTGGCGACCAGATTCAAATAATTAAATAATTCTGGCTGCCAAACCACACGGCCGATCAGGTTGAAATTTTAAACTTTTGTTTCACATGTAGCCTAAATTATAAATATGAAGTTTCGCATATATAGAAGTAGTGGTTCCAGAGTAAACATGAATTAATATTTATCCTTCAATCTAAGATGGCGGCCAAACCATGTGACTTGTGACCTCATAATTTTTACCATGTATGCAGATATCATGGAGGATGACAGACGCAAATTTTCGCTTCGATAGGTTAAGCAGTTCCAGAGAAAACATTATTTAATATTTTTCTTAAATTCAACATGGCTGCCAAACCATGTGACCTATCAATTAGAAATTAACAAACTTGTATTCCCTACTCATGTGCAATAGGGGTGTGAAGTTTCCCTTGATCAGATGCAGGTGTTCTGGAGAAGAAGATGTTTGAAGGTTTTCAGGTAAATTCAAGATGGCCGCCAAACCATGTGACCAATCAAGAACAAATTAACAAACTTGAGAAAGGACCTCATGGGGAATATATGTGTGAAGTTTCGGCTTAATCTGTCTTGCCTTTCTGGAGAAGAAGATTTTTAAAATTTATTCATTTTCAATCCAAGATGGCTGACGAACCATGTGACCTATGACATCAGAAATTTATATTCTGCTTCCAACTGGGTATTGGAACACGTTTGTAAAGTTTCGTGTTAATCGGTAAAGGTGCGTTTTTCTATCCAAGATGGCCGCCAAACCATGTGACGTGTGATGTCATAATTTTTACCATGCGTGCATACACGATGGTAGATGATAATTACAAATTTTCGATTCGTTTGGTTCAGCAGTTCCAGAGAAAATATTATTTAATATTTTACTTAAATCCAAGATGGCGGCCAAACCGTCTAACGTATCAATTCGAAATTAACAAACTTATATCGCCTACGTGTCCCGAATATAGTTCTGAAATCTCCCCTTCATCCGACCAGCGCTTCTGGAGAAGAAGATGTTTGAAGGTTTTAGGGTTTTTTCAAGATGGCCGCCAAACCATGTGACCGATCAAGAACAAATTAACAAACTTGAGAAAGGACCTCATGGGGAATATATGTGTGAAGTTTCGTCTTCATCTGTCTTGCCCTTCTGGAGAAGAAGATTTTTAAAATTTATTCATTTTCAATCCAAGATGGCTGCCGAACCTTGTGACCTATGATATCATAAATTTAAATTCTGCTTTCCATCGTCGACCCGAACAAGTGTGTGAAGTTTCGTGTAAATCGGATAAAGTCTATTTTTCTATCCAAGATGGCCGCCAAACCATGTGACTTCTGAGGTAAAAATTTTTTACCATGTATGCAGACTTGAGGGAGGAAGGCACTTGCAAATTTTCGCTTCGATGGCTTATGAAATACCAGAGAAAACATTATTTAATATTTTTCTTAAATCCAACATGGCGGCCAAACCATGTGACCTATCACTTCGAAATTAACAAACTTGCATCGCATCCATGTCACAAATATAATTCTGAAATCTCGCCTTCATTGGACCAGCGCTTCTGGAGAAGAAGATGTTTGAAGGTTTTAAGGTTTTTTCAAGATGGCCGCCAAACCATGTGACGTATCAACAACAAATTAACAAACTTGAAAGAGGACCTCAGGGGAATGTACCTGTGAGGTTTCGCCTCAATCTGCACAGCCGTTCTGGAGAAGAAGATTTTTAAAAAAAAAATTTCAAAACAAGATGGCGGCCGAATTACGTCACCGATGACGTCAAAAAAATTTTTTTCTACGATGAATTTTGGTGTAGATGACGCTCAAGAAATTTCAAATTTTTCCCATGTGGCGTTCTACTTGACGATTTTTCACCGGGATACCTCTTCACCGATGACGTCACGAAAAATCACACGTGTTCCTGAGAGGGAGCTTGTTAAAATGTATGAAGCGAAAAAATTTTTACCCTGGAAGATTTCAGAGATACAGAGGTCCAAAGTTTATAGTTTTTCTTTCCAGATGGCGCCCGTACCACGTGACCAATGACGTCATAATTACAACGTGAGTGTGCTATCAAAAAAGATATACTACGGTGAAAATTTTGTGTCGATCGGACTTAGTGTTCCAGAGAAAATTATTTTTAAAGTGAAAAAGGGTGCAAAATGCCGGCGGAAGAATAATAATAATAATGCGTAATAATAATAATAATAAACAGAAGGAAAAACAATAGGGTACCCTGTACTCACAGGGTACCCTAACTAGAACTGCCACTTTATAACTGCTGGCAGTGATGACCGGGTACCCAGTCCGTCCGCCTTTGACACAACTGACACAACATGAGACTTTCTGCAAATCATAGTCGCAAAGTTTCGCATTCATCGTATAAGCGGTGCCAGAGAAAACATTATTTAATGGTGATACAAACACAGGCCTGCTTCGAGACGGCGCGGAACAGACGAGTTACGAACCGGGCAGCACAAAGCGTTCAATTTCCTTATTACTGGCGACCAGATTCAAATAATTAAATAATTCTGGCTGCCAAACCATACGGCCGATCAGGTTGAAATTTTAAACTTTTGTTTCCCATGTAGCCTAAATTATAAATATGAAGTTTCGCATATATAGAAGTAGTGGTTCCAGAGTAAACATGAATTAATATTTATCCTTCAATCTAAGATGGCGGCCAAACCATGTGACTTGTGACCTCATAATTTTTACCATGTATGCAGATATCATGGAGGATGACAGACGCAAATTTTCGCTTCGATAGGTTAAGCAGTTCCAGAGAAAACATTATTTAATATTTTTCTTAAATTCAACATGGCTGCCAAACCATGTGACCTATCAATTAGAAATTAACAAACTTGTATTCCCTACTCATGTGCAATAGGGGTGTGAAGTTTCCATTTGATCAGATCAGGTAGTTCTGGAGAAGAAGATGTTTGAAGGTTTTAAGGTAAATTCAAGATGGCCGCCAAACCATCTCACCAATCAACAACAAATTAACAAACTTCAGAAACGACCTCATCCCGAATATATCTGTCAACTTTCGGCTTAATCTGTCTTGCCTTTCTGGAGAAGAAGATTTTTAAAATTTATTCATTTTCAATCCAAGATGGCTGACGAACCATGTGACCTATGACATCAGAAATTTATATTCTGCTTCCAACTGGGTATTGGAACACGTTTGTAAAGTTTCGTGTTAATCGGTAAAGGTGCGTTTTTCTATCCAAGATGGCCGCCAAACCATGTGACGTGTGATGTCATAATTTTTACCATGCGTGCATACACGATGGTAGATGATAATTAGAAATTTTCGATTCGTTTGGTTCAGCGGTTCCAGAGAAAACATTATTTAATATTTTTCTTAAATCCAAGATGGCGGCCAAACCGTCTAACGTATCAATTCGAAATTAACAAACTTATATCGCCTTCGTGTCCCGAATATAGTTCTGAAATCTCCCCTTCATCCGACCAGCGCTTCTGGAGAAGAAGATGTTTGAAGGTTTTAGGGTTTTTTCAAGATGGCCGCCGAACCATGTGACCGATCAAGAACAAATTAACAAACTTGAGAAAGGACCTCATGGGGAATATATGTGTGAAGTTTCGTCTTCATCTGTCTTGCCCTTCTGGAGAAGAAGATTTTTAAAATTTATTCATTTTCAATCCAAGATGGCTGCCGAACCTTGTGACCGAGGATATCATAAATTTAAATTCTGCTTTCCATCATCGACCTGAACAAGTGTGTGAAGTTTCGTGTAAATCGGATAAGGTCTATTTTTCTATCCAAGATGGCCGCCAAACCATGTGACTTCTGAGGTAAAAATTTTTTACCATGTATGCAGACTTGAGGGAGGAAGGCACTTGCAAATTTTTGCTTCGATGGCTTATGAAATTCCAGAGAAAACATTATTTAATATTTTTCTTAAATCCAACATGGCGGCCAAACCATGTGACCTATGACTTCGAAATTAACAAACTTGCATCGCATACATATCCCGAATATAGTTCTGAAATCTCGCCTTCATTGGACCAGCGCTTCTGGAGAAGAAGATGTTTGAAGGTTTTAGGGTTTTTTCAAGATGGCCGCCAAACCATGTGACGTATCAACAACAAATTAACAAACTTGAAAGAGGACCTCAGGGAGAATGTGCGTGTAAAGTTTCGCCTTAATCTGCATAGCCGTTCTGGAGAAGAAGATTTTTTAAAAAAACACTAAAAAACAAGATGGCGGCCGAATTACGTCATCGATGACGTCAAAAAAACATTTTTGACGATGAATTTTGGTGTAGATGATGCTCAGAATTTTTCAGATTTTTCCCATATGGCGTTCTACTTGACGAATTTTCACCGGTATATCGCTTCACCTATGACGTCACGAAAAATCACTCGTGTTCCCCATAGGGAGCTTAGTAAAATGTATCAAACGAAAAATTTTTCCATTGCACGGTTTCCGAGATACAGATGTCCAAAGTTTATCGCTTTTTCAAGATGGCGACCGTACCACGTGACCAATGACGTCATAATTATAACGTGATTGTGCTATCAAAAAGATACATACTATGGTGAAAATTTCCTGTCGATTGGACTTAGTGTTCCAGAGAAAATGATTTTTAAAGCGAAAAAAGGGTGCAAAATGCCGGCGGAAGAATAATAATAATAATGCGTAATAATAAACAGAAGAAAAACAATAGGGTATCCAGTCCATTTGTACTCACAGGGTACCCTAACTAGAACTGCCACTTTATAACTGCTGGCAGTGATGACCGGGTACCCAGTCCGTCCGCCTTTTGATACAACATGGGACTTTCTGCAGATGACAGTCACAAAGTTTCGCATTTATCGGATAAGCGGTGCCAGAGAAAACATTATTTAATGGTGATACAAACACAGGCCTGCTTCGAGACGGCGCGGAACAGACGAGTTACGAACCGGGCAGCACAAAGCATTCAATTTCGTTATTACTGGCTTCCAGATTCAAATAAATAAATAATTCTGGCTCCCAAACCGTGTGACCGATCAGGTTGAAATTTTAAACTTTTGTTTAGCATATCACCTGAATTATAAATGTGAAGTTTCGCATATATAGAGGCAGCGGTTCCAGAGTAAACATTAATTAATATTTATCCTTCAATCCAAGATGGCGGCCAAACCATGTGACTTGTGATGTCATAATTTGCACCACGTGTGCAAACACGATGGTGGATGATAACTGCAAATTTTCGCTTCTCCAGGTTAAGCAGTTCCAGAGAAAACATTATTTAATATTTTTCTTAAAACCAACATGGCTGCCAAACCCTGGGCCCGATCCCGTTGAAATTTCAAACGCTCATTCCGCATGAGCGTTCCACCATAAACTTGATGTTTCACATTTATTGATGCAGTAGTTCCAGAGTAAACATTAATTAATATTTTTCCTTCAATCCAATATGGCTGCCAAACGTTGCGTCGTACCTCAAAAGGGGGTGAGAACTTTTTATTCGTCATGGAGAGGCGGTCATAGTGGTGGAGTTTCACCTGGATCTGTTCAGTCGTTTCAGAGAAAAAGACGTTTTAAGATATTATTTTTCAATCCAAGATGGCTGACGAACCATGTGACCTATGACATCACAAATTTATATTCTGCTTCCAACTTGGTATTGGAACACGTACGTGAAGTTTCGTGTTAATCGGTAAAGGTGCGTTTTTCTATCCAAGATGGCCGCCAAACCATGTGACGTGACGTCATAATTTTTACCAAGCGTGCATACTGACAATGATAGATGATAATTACAAATTTTCGATTCGTTTGGTTAAGCGGTTCCAGAGAAAACATTATTTAATATTTTTCTTAAATCCAAGATGGCGGCCAAACCATGTGACTTATCAATTCGAAATTAACAAACTTATATCGCCTACCTGTCCCGAATATAGTTCTGAAATCTCCCCTTCATTGGACCAGCGCTTCTGGAGAAGAAGATGTTTGAAGGTTTTAGGGTTTTTCAAGATGGCCGCCAAACCATGTGACCGATCAAAAACAAATTAACATAACTTGAGAAAGGACCTCATGGGGAATATATCTGTGAAGTTTCGTCTTCATCTGTCTTGCCCTTCTGGAGAAGAAGATTTTTAAAATTTATTCATTTTCAATCCAAGATGGCTGCCGAACCTTGTGACCTATGATATCATAAATTTAAATTCTGCTTTCCATCGTCGACCCGAACAAGTGTGTGAAGTTTTGTGTAAATCGGATAAAGTCTATTTTTCTATCCAAGATGGCCGCCAAACCATGTGACTTCTGAGGTAAAAATTTTTACCATGTATGCAGACTTGAGGGAGGAAGGCACTTGCAAATTTTCGCTTCGATGGCTTATGAAATACCAGAGAAAACATTATTTAATATTTTTCTTAAATCCAACATGGCGGCCAAACCATGTGACCTATCACTTTGAAATTAACAAACTTGCATCGCATACATGTCACGAATATAGTTCTGAAATCTCGCCTTCATTGGACCAGCGCTTCTGGAGAAGAAGATGTTTGAAGGTTTTAGGGTTTTTTCAAGATGGCCGCCAAACCATGTGACGTATCAACAACAAATTAACAAACTTGAAAGAGGACCTCAGGGGGAATGTGCCTGTAAAGTTTCGCCTTAATCTGCATAGCCGTTCTGGAGAAGAAGATTTTTTAAAAAACACTAAAAAACAAGATGGCGGCCGAATTACGTCATCGATGACGTCAAAAATAACATTTTTGTCAGTGATTTTTGGCGTAGATGATGCTCAGAATTTTTCAGATTTTTCCCATATGGCGTTCTACTTGACGAATTTTCACCGGTATATCGCTTCACCTATGACGTCACGAAAAATCACACGTGTTCCCCATAGGGAGCTTAGTAAAATGTATCAAACGAAAAATTTTTCCATTGCACGGTTTCCGAGATACAGATGTCCAAAGTTTATCGCTTTTTTCAAGATGGCGACCGTACCACGTGACCAATGACGTCATAATTATAACGTGATTGTGCTATCAAAAAAGATACATACTATGGTGAAAATTTCCTGTCGATCGGACTTAGTGTTCCAGAGAAAATGATTTTTAAAGCGAAAAAGGGTGCAAAATGCCGGCGGAAGAATAATAATAATAATGCGTAATAATAAACAGAAGAAAAACAATAGGGTACCCTGTACTCACAGGGTACCCTAATAAACAGAAGAAAAACAATAGGTTATCCAGTCCATTTGACTGGATACCCTAACTAGAACTGCCACTTTATAACTGCTGGCAGTGATGACCGGGTACCCAGTCCGTGTCCGCCTTTGACTCAACGTGAGACTTAAATCATAGTCGCAATTTTCGCATTGAAAGGATAAGCGTTGCCAGAGAAAACATTATTTAATAGTGATACAAACACAGGCCTGCTTCGAGAGGGAGCGGAACAGACGAGTTTCGAACCGGGCAGCACAAAGCATTCAATTTCGTTATTACTGGCTTCCAGATTCAAATAATTAAATAATTCTGGCTGCCAAACCACACGACCGATCAGGTTGAAATTTTAAACTTTTGTTTCACATGTAGCCTAAATTATAAATATGAAGTTTCGCATATATAGACGTAGTGGTTCCAGAGTAAACATGAATTAATATTTATCCTTCAATCTAAGATGGCGGCCAAACCATGTGACTTGTGACCTCATAATTTTTACCATGTATGCAGATATCATCGAGGATGACAGACGCAAATTTTCGCTTCGATAGGTTAAGCAGTTCCAGAGAAAACATTATTTAATATTTTTCTTAAATTCAACATGGCTGCCAAACCTTGTGACCTATCAATTAGAAATTAACAAACTTGTATTCCCTACTCATGTGCAATAGGGGTGTGAAGTTTCCCCTTGATCAGATCAGGTGTTCTGGAGAAGAAGATGTTTGAAGGTTTTAAGGTAAATTCAAGATGGCCGCCAAACCATGTGACCAATCAAGAACAAATTAACAAACTTGAGAAAGGACCTCATGCGGAATATATGTGTGAAGTTTCGGCTTAATCTGTCTTGCCTTTCTGGAGAAGAAGATTTTTAAAATTTATTCATTTTCAATCCAAGATGGCTGACGAACCATGTGACCTATGACATCAGAAATTTACATTCTGCTTCCAACTGGGTATTGGAACACGTTTGTAAAGTTTCGTGTTAATCGGTAAAGGTGCGTTTTTCTATCCAAGATGGCCGCCAAACCATGTGACGTGTGATGTCATAATTTTTACCATGCGTGCATACACGATGGTAGATGATAATTACAAATTTTCGATTCGTTTGGTTCAGCGGTTCCAGAGAAAACATTATTTAATATTTTTCTTAAATCCAAGATGGCGGCCAAACCGTCTAACGTATCAATTCGAAATTAACAAACTTATATCGCCTACGTGTCCCGAATATAGTTCTGAAATCTCCCCTTCATCCGACCAGCGCTTCTGGAGAAGAAGATGTTTGAAGGTTTTAGGGTTTTTTCAAAATGGCCGCCGAACCATGTGACCGATCAAGAACAAATTAACAAACTTGAGAAAGGACCTCATGGGGAATATATGTGTGAAGTTTCGTCTTCATCTGTCTTGCCCTTCTGGAGAAGAAGATTTTTAAAATTTATTCATTTTCAATCCAAGATGGCTGCCGAACCTTGTGACCTATGATATCATAAATTTAAATTCTGCTTTCCATCGTCGACCCGAACAAGTGTGTGAAGTTTCGTGTAAATCGGATAAAGTCTATTTTTCTATCCAAGATGGCCGTCAAACCATGTGACTTCTGAGGTAAAAATTTTTTACCATGTATGCAGACTTGAGGGAGGAAGGCACTTGCAAATTTTCGCTTTGATGGCTTATGAAATACCAGAGAAAACATTATTTAATATTTTTCTTAAATCCAACATGGCGGCCAAACCATGTGACCTATCACTTTGAAATTAACAAACTTGCATCGCATACATGTCACGAATATAGTTCTGAAATCTCGCCTTCATTGGACCAGCGCTTCTGGAGAAGAAGATGTTTGAAGGTTTTAAGGTTTTTTCAAGATGGCCGCCAAACCATGTGACGTATCAACAACAAATTAACAAACTTGAAAGAGGACCTCAGGGCGAATGTGCCTGTAAAGTTTCGCCTCAATCTGCTCAGCCGTTCTGGAGAAGAAGATTTTTTTTAAAAAACACTAAAAAACAAGATGGCGGCCGAATTACGTCATCGATGACGTCAAGAAAAATATTTTCGTCAGTGATTTTAGGCGTAGATGATGCTCAGAATTTTTCAGATTTTTCCTATATGGCGTTCTACTTGACGAATTTTCACCGGTATATCGCTTCACCTATGACGTCACGAAAAATCACACGTGTTCCCCTTACGGAGCTTAGTAAAATGTATCAAGCGAAAAAATTTTCCATTGCACGGTTTCTGAGATACAGAGGTCCAAAGTTTATCGTTTTTTTCAAGATGGCGCCCGCATCACGTGACCAATGACGTCATAATTACAACGTGATTGTGCTATCAAAAAAGATACATACTGTGGTGAAAATTTTGTGTCGATCGGACTTAGTATCCCAGAGAAAATGATTTTTAAAGCGAAAAAGGGTGCAAAATGCCGGCGGAAAAAGAAAAATAATAATAATAATAATAATAATAATAATAATAATAATAATAATAATAAACAGAAGAAAAACAATAGGGTACCCTGTACTGACAGGGTACCCTAATAATAATAATAAACAGAAGAAAAACAATAGGTTATCCAGTCCATTTGACTGGATACCCTAACTAGAACTGCCACTTTATAACTGCTGGCAGTGATGACCGGGTACCCAGTCCGTCCGCCTTTGATACAACATGGGAATTTGTGCAGATGACAGTCGCAAAGTTTCGCATTCATCGGGAAAGTGGTTCCAGCAAAAAAACATTATTGAAGAGTGATACAAACAGAGGCCTGCTTCGATATGGCATGGGACTGAAGAGCTACGAACCGGGCAGCACAAAGCGTTCAATGTCCTTATTACTGGCGAACAGATTCAAATAATTAAATAATTCTGGCTGCCAAACCGCGTGACCGATCAGGTTGAAATTTTAAACTTTTGTTTCGCATGTCGGCTGAATTACAAATGTGGAGTTTCATATATATAGAAGCAGCGGTTCCAGAGTAAACATTAATTAATATTTATCCTTCAATCCAAGATGGCGGCCAAACCATGTGACTTGTGACGTCATAATTTTCACCACATGTGCAAACACGATCGGCGACGATAAGTGCAAATTTTCGCTTCGCTTGGTTAAGCAGTTCCAGAGAAAACATTATTTAATATTTTTCTTAAAACCAACATGGCTGCCAAACCCTGGGCCCGATCCCATTGAAATTTCAAACCCTCATTCCGCATGACTGTTCCACCATAAAGGTGATGTTTCACATTGATTGATGCAGTTGTTCCAGAGTAAGCATTAATTAATATTTTTCCTTCAATCCACTATGGCTGCCAAACGTTGCGTCGTATCTCAAAAGAGGGTGAGAACTTTTTATTCGTCATGGAGAGGCGGTCATAGTGGTGGAGTTTCGCCTGGATCTGTTCAGTCGTGTCAGAGAAAAAGACGTTTTAAGATATTATTTTTCAATCCAAGATGGCTGACGAACCATGTGACCTATGACATCACAAGTTTATATTCTGCTTCCAACTGGGTATTGGAACACGTGTGTGAAGTTTCGTGTTAATCGGTAAAGGTGCGTTTTTCTATCCACGATGGCCGCCAAACCATGTGACGTGTGACATCATAATTTTTAACACTCCTGCAGACACGATGGTAGATGATAATTGCAAACTTTCGATTCGTTGGGTTAAGCGGTTCCAGAGAAAACATTATTTAATATTTTTCTTAAATCCAATATGGCGGCCAAACCGTGTGACTTATCAATTCGAAATTAACAAACTTATATCCCCTATCTGTCCCGAATATACTTCTGAAATCTGCCCTTCATCCGACCAGCGCTTCTGGAGAAGAAGATGTTTGAAGGTTTTAGGGTTTTTTCAAGATGGCCGCCAAACCATGTGACGTATCAACAACAAATTAACAAACTTGAGAAAGGACCGCATGGGGAATATATGTGTTAAGTTTCGTCTTGATCTGTCTTGCCCTTCTGGAGAAGAAGATTTTTAAAATTTATTCATTTTCAATCCAAGATGGCTGCCGAACCTTGTAACCGAGGATATCATAAATTTAAATTCTGCTTTCCATCGTCGACCCAAACAAGTGTGTCGATTTTCGTGTAAATCGGATAAAGTCTATTTTTCTATCCAAGATGGCCGCCAAACCATGTGACCTCTGAGGTAAAAAATTTTTTACCATGTATGCAGACTTGAGCGAGGAAGGCACTTGCAAATTTTCGCTTCGATGGCTTATGAAATACCAGAGAAAACATTATTTAATATTTTTCTTAAATCCAAGATGGCGGCTAAACCATGTGACTTATCAATTCGAAATTAACAAACTTGCATCGCATACATGTCCCGAATATACTTGTGAAATCTCGCCTTCATTGGACCAGCGCTTCTGGAGAAGAAGATGTTTGAAGGTTTTAGGGTTTTTTCAAGATGGCCGCCAAACCATGTGACGTATCAACAACAAATTAACAAACTTGAAAGAGGACATCAGGGGGAATGTACTTGTAAAGTTTCGCCTTAATCTGTCCAGCCCTTCTGGAGAAGAAGATTTTTTTAAAAAAACACTAAAAAACAAGATGGCGGCCGAATTACGTCATCGATGACGTCAAGAAAAACATTTTCGTCAGTGATTTTAGGCGTAGATGATGCTCAGAATTTTTCAGATTTTTCCTATATGGCGTTCTACTTGACGAATTTTCACCGGTATATCGCTTCACCTATGACGTCACGAAAAAATCACACGTGTTCCCCATAGGGAGCTTAGTAAAATGTATCAAACGAAAAAATTTTCCATTGCAGGGTTTCTGAGATACAGAGGTCCAAAGTTTATCGTTTTTTTCAAGATGGCGCCCGCACCACATGACCAATGACGTCATAATTATAACGTGATTGTGCTATCAAAAAAGATACATACTGTGGTGAAAATTTTGTGTCGATCGGACTTAGTATCCCAGAGAAAATGATTTTTAAAGCGAAAAAGGGTGCAAAATGCCGGCGGAAAAATAATAATAATAATAATGCGTAATAATAAACAGAAGAAAAACAATAGGGTACCCTGTACTCACAGGGTACCCTAACTAGAACTGCCACTTTATAACTGCTGGCAGTGATGACCGGGTACCCAGTCCATCCGCCTTTGATACAACATGGGACTTAAATCAGAGTCGCAATTTTCGCATTAAAAGGATAAGCGGTGCCAGAGAAAACATAATTTAATGGTGATACAAACACAGGCCTGCTTCGAAACGGCGCGGAACAGACGAGTTACGAACCGGGCAGCACAAAGCGTTCAATTTCGTTATTCCTGGCTTCCAGATTCAAATAATTAAATAATTCTGGTTCCAAATCAGCATGACCGATCAGGTTGAAATTTTAAACTTTTGTTTCGCATGTCGCCTGAATTATAAATGTGAAGTTTCGCATGTATAGATGCAGTGGTTCCAGAGTAAACATTAATTAATATTTATCCTTCAATCCAAGATGGCGGCCAAACCATGTGACTTGTGATGTCATAATTTGCAACATGTATGCAGATATCATGGAGGATGACAGACGCAAATTTTCGCTTCGATAGGTTAAGCAGTTCCAGAGAAAACATTATTTAATATTTTTCTTAAATTCAATATGGCTGCCAAACCATGTGACCTATCAATTAGAAATTAACAAACTTGTATTCCCTACTCATGTGCAATAGGGGTGTGAAGTTTCCCCTTGATCAGATCAGGTGTTCTGGAGAAGAAGATGTTTGAAGGTTTTAAGGTAAATTCAAGATGGCCGCCAAACCATGTGACCAATCAAGAACAAATTAACAAACTTGAGAAAGGACCTCATGGGGAATATATGTGTGAAGTTTCGGCTTAATCTGTCTTGCCTTTCTGGAGAAGAAGATTTTTAAAATTTATTCATTTTCAATCCAAGATGGCTGACGAACCATGTGACCTATGACATCAGAAATTTATATTCTGCTTCCAACTGGGTATTGGAACACGTTTGTAAAGTTTCGTGTTAATCGGTAAAGGTGCGTTTTTCTATCCAAGATGGCCGCCAAACCATGTGACGTTTGATGTCATAATTTTTACCATGCGTGCATACACGATGGTAGATGATAATTACAAATTTTCGATTCGTTTGGTTCAGCGGTTCCAGAGAAAACATTATTTAATATTTTTCTTAAATCCAAGATGGCGGCCAAACCGTCTAACGTATCAATTCGAAATTAACAAACTTATATCGCCTACGTGTCCTGAATATAGTTCTGAAATCTCCGCTTCATCCGACCAGCGCTTCTGGAGAAGAAGATGTTTGAATGTTTTAGGGTTTTTTCAAGATGGCCGCCGAACCATGTGACCGATCAAGAACAAATTAACAAACTTGAGAAAGGACCTCATGGGGAATATATGTGTGAAGTTTCGTCTTCATCTGTCTTGCCCTTCTGGAGAAGAAGATTTTTAAAATTTATTCATTTTCAATCCAAGATGGCTGCCGAACCTTGTGACCTCTGATATCATAAATTTAAATTCTGCTTTCCATTGATGACCCGAACAAGTGTGTGAAGTTTCGTGTAAATCGGATAAAGTCTATTTTTCTATCCAAGATGGCCGCCAAACCATGTGACTTCTGAGGTAAAAATTTTTTACCATGTATGCAGACTTGAGGGAGGAAGGCACTTGCAAATTTTCGCTTTGATGGCTTATGAAATACCAGAGAAAACATTATTTAATATTTTTCTTAAATCCAACATGGCGGCCAAACCATGTGACCTATCACTTTGAAATTAACAAACTTGCATCGCATACATGTCACGAATATAGTTCTGAAATCTCGCCTTCATTGGACCAGCGCTTCTGGAGAAGAAGATGTTTGAAGGTTTTAAGGCTTTTTCAAGATGGCCGCCAAACCATGTGACGTATGAACAACAAATTAACAAACTTGAAAGAGGACCTCAGGGGAATGTGCCTGTAAAGTTTCGCCTCAATCTGCACAGCCGTTCTGGAGAAGAAGATTTTTTTAAAAAAACACAAAAAAACAAGATGGCGGCCGAATTACGTCACTGATGACGTCAAAATATTTTTTTCTACGATGAATTTTTGTGTAGATGATGCTCAAGAAATTTCAAATTTTTGCCATGTGGCGTTCTACTTGACGAATTTTTACTGGGATACCTCTTCACTGATGACGTCACGAAAAATCACACGTATACCCGAGAGGGAGCTTGTTCAAATGTATCAAGCGAAATTTTTTTACACTAGAAGGTTTCCGAGATACAGAGGTCCAAAGTTGATCTGTTTTTTCAAGATGGCGCCCGTATCACGTGACCTATGACGTCATAATTATCAATTATGTATGCTATCAAAAAAGATACATATCTGGTGAAAATTTTGTGTCGATTGGTCTTACCATTTCTGAGAAAATGGCATTTAAAGCGAAAAAAACTGGAAATTTTGCAAATTTACGGCGGAAGAAAAATAATAATAAAAATAATAATAACTAGAACTGCCACTTTATAACTGCTGGCAGTGATGACCGGGTACCCAGTCCGTCCGCCTTTAACAACTGACACAACGTGAGACTTAAATCATAGTCGCAAAGTCTCGCATTTATCGGATAAGCGGTGCCAGAGAAAACATTATTTAATGGTGATACAAACACAGGTCTGCTTCGAGACGGCGCGGAACAGACGAGTTACGAACCGGGCAGCACAAAGCGTTCAATTTCCTTATTACTGGCGACCAGATTCAAATAATTAAATAATTCTGGCTGCCAAACCACACGGCCGATCAGGTTGAAATTTTAAACTTTTGTTTCCCATGTAGCCTAAATTATAAATATGAAGTTTCGCATATATAGAAGTAGTGGTTCCAGAGTAAACATGAATTAATATTTATCCTTCAATCTAAGATGGCGGCCAAACCATGTGACTTGTGACCTCATAATTTTTACCATGTATGCAGATATCATGGAGGATGACAGACGCAAATTTTCGCTTCGATAGGTTAAGCAGTTCCAGAGAAAACATTATTTAATATTTTTCTTAAATTCAACATGGCTGCCAAACCATGTGACCTATCAATTAGAAATTAACAAACTTGTATTCCCTACTCATGTGCAATAGGGGTGTGAAGTTTCCCCTTGATCAGATCAGGTGTTCTGGAGAAGAAGATGTTTGAAGGTTTTAAGGTAAATTCAAGATGGCCGCCAAACCATGTGACCAATCAAGAACAAATTAACAAACTTGAGAAAGGACCTCATGGGGAATATATGTGTGAAGTTTCGGCTTAATCTGTCTTGCCTTTCTGGAGAAGAAGATTTTTAAAATTTATTCATTTTCAATCCAAGATGGCTGACGAACCATGTGACCTATGACATCAGAAATTTATATTCTGCTTCCAACTGGGTATTGGAACACGTTTGTAAAGTTTCGTGTTAATCGATAAAGGTGCGTTTTTCTATCCAAGATGGCCGCCAAACCATGTGACGTGTGATGTCATAATTTTTACCATGCGTGCATACACGATGGTAGATGATAATTACAAATTTTCGATTCGTTTGGTTCAGCAGTTCCAGAGAAAACATTATTTAATATTTTTCTTAAATCCAAGATGGCGGCCAAACCGTCTAACGTATCAATTCGAAATTAACAAACTTATATCGCCTACGTGTCCCGAATATAGTTCTGAAATCTCCCCTTCATCCGACCAGCGCTTCTGGAGAAGAAGATGTTTGAAGGTTTTAGGGTTTTTTCAAGATGGCCGCCGAACCATGTGACCGATCAAGAACAAATTAACAATCTTGAGAAAGGACCTCATGTGGAATATATGTGTGAAGTTTCGTCTTCATCTGTCTTGCCCTTCTGGAGAAGAAGATTTTTAAAATTTATTCATTTTCAATCCAAGATGGCTGCCGAACCATGTGACCTATGATATCATAAATTTAAATTCTGCTTTCCATCGTCGACCCGAACAAGTGTGTGAAGTTTCGTGTAAATCGGATAAAGTCTATTTTTCTATCCAAGATGGCCGCCAAACCATGTGACTTCTGAGGTAAAATTTTTTTACCATGTATGCAGACTTGAGGGAGGAAGGCACTTGCAAATTTTCGCTTTGATGGCTTATGAAATACCAGAGAAAACATTATTTAATATTTTTCTTAAATCCAACATGGCGGCCAAACCATGTGACCTATCACTTTGAAATTAACAAACTTGCATCGCATACATGTCACGAATATAGTTCTGAAATCTCGCCTTCATTGGACCAGCGCTTCTGGAGAAGAAGATGTTTGAAGGTTTTAAGGTTTTTTCAAGATGGCCGCCAAACCATGTGACGTATCAACAACAAATTAACAAACTTGAAAGAGGACCTCAGTGGGAATGTGCCTGTAAAGTTTCGCCTCAATCTGCACAGCCGTTCTGGAGAAGAAGATTTTTTAAAAAAAACACAAAAAAACAAGATGGCGGCCGAATTACGTCACTGATGACGTCAAAATATTTTTTTTCTATGATGAATTTTTGTGTAGATGATGCTCAAGAAATTTCAAATTTTTGCCATGTGGCGTTCTACTTGACGAATTTTTACTGGGATACCTCTTCACTGATGACGTCACGAAAAATCACACGTATTCCCGAGAGGGAGCTTGTTCAAATGTATCAAGCGAAATTTTTTTACACTAGAAGGTTTCCGAGATACAGAGGTCCAAAGTTGATCTGTTTTTTCAAGATGGCGCCCGTACCACGTGACCTATGACGTCATAATTATCAATTATGTATGCTATCAAAAAAGATACATATCTGGTGAAAATTTTGTGTCGATTGGTCTTACCATTTCTGAGAAAATGGCATTTAAAGCGAAAAAAACTGGAAATTTTGCAAATTTACGGCGGAAGAAAAATAATAATAATAATAATAACTAGAACTGCCACTTTATAACTGCTGGCAGTGATGACCGGGTACCCAGTCCGCGTCCGCCTTTGATACAACATGGGACTTTCTGCAGATGACAGTCGCAAAGTTTTGCATTCATCGGGAAAGTGGTTCCAGAAAAAACATGATTGAAGAGTGATACAAACAGAGGCCTGCTTCGATATGGCGTGGGACTGAAGACCTACGAACGGGGCAGCACAAAGCGTTCAATTTCCTCATTACTGGCGAATAGATTCAAATAATTAAATAATTCTGGCTGCCAAACCGCGTGACCGATCAGGTTGAAATTTTAAACTTTTGTTTCGCATGTCACCTGAATTATAAATGTGAAGTTTCGCATATATAGAGGCAGCGGTTCCAGAGTAAACATTAATTAATATTTATCCTTCAATCCAAGATGGCGGCCAAACCATGTGACTTGTGAGGTCATAATTTGCACCACATGTGCAAACACGATGGTGGATGATAACTGCAAATTTTTGCTTCTCCAGGTTAAGCAGTTCCAGAGAAAACATTATTTAATATTTTTCTTAAAACCAACATGGCTGCCAAACCCTGGGCCCGATCCCGTTGAAATTTCAAACCCTCATTCCGCATGAGCGTTCCAACATAAACTTGATGTTTCACATTTATTGATGCAGTAATTCCAGAGTAAACATTAATTAATATTTTTCCTTCAATCCAATATGGCTGCCAAACGTTGCGTCGTACCTCAAAAGCGGGTGAGAACTTTTTATTCGTCATGGAGAGGCGGTCATAGTGGTCGAGTTTCGCCTGGATCTGTTCAGCCGTTTCAGAGAAAAAGACGTTTGAAGATACTGTTTTTCAATCCAAGATGGCTGACGAACCATGTGACCTATGGCATCAGAAATTTATACTCTGCTTCCAACTAGGTATTGGAACACGTTTGTGAAGTTTCGTGTTAATCGGTAAAGGTGCGTTTTTCTATCCAAGATGGCCGCCAAACCATGTGATGTGTGACGTCATAATTTTTACCATGCGTGCAGACTGCCCTCTCGATGATAATTACAAATTTTTGATTCGTTTGGTTAAGCAGTTCCAGAGAAAACATTATTTAATATTTTTCTTAAATCCAAGATGGCGGCCAAACCATGTGACTTATCAATTCGAAATTAACAAACTTATATCGCCTTCCTGTCCCGAATACAGTTCTGGAATCTGCCCTTCATCCGACCACCCCTTCTGGAGAAGAAGATGTTTGAAGGTTTTCGGGTTTTTTCAAGATGGCCGCCAAACCATGTGACCGATCAAGAACAAATTAACAAACTTGAGAAAGGACCTCATGGGGAATATATGTCTGAAGTTTCGTCTTAATCTATCTTGCCCTTCTGGAGAAGAAGATTTTTAAAATTTATTCATTTTCAATCCAAGATGGCTGCCGAACCTTGTGACCCATGATATCATAAATTTAAATTCTGCTTTCCATCGTCGACCCGAACAAGTGTGTGAAGTTTCGTGAAAATCGGATAAGGTCAATTTTTCTATCCAAGATGGCCGCCAAACCATGTGACTTCTGAGGTAAAATTTTTTTACCATGTATGCAGACTTGAGGGAGGAAGGCACTTGCAAATTTTCGCTTCGATGGCTTATGAAATTCCAGAGAAAACATTATTTAATATTTTTCTTAAATCCAACATGGCGGCCAAACCATGTGACCTATCACTTCGAAATTAACAAATTTGCATCGCATACATGTCACGAATATAGTTCTGAAATCTCGCCTTCATTGGACCAGCGCTTCTGGAGAAGAAGATGTTTGAAGGTTTTAGGGTTTTTTCAAGATGGCCGCCAAACCATGTGACGTATCAACAACAAATTAACAAACTTGAAAGAGGACCTCAGGGGGAATGTACCTGTAAAGTTTCGCCTTAATCTGTCCTGCCCTTCTGGAGAAGAAGATTTTTTTTAAAAAACACTAAAAAACAAGATGGCGGCCGAATTACGTCATCGATGACGTCAAAAAAAACATTTTTGACGATGAATTTTGGTGTAGATGACGCTCAGAATTTTTCAGATTTTTCCTATATGGCGTTCTACTTGACGAATTTTCACCGGTATATCGCTTCACCTATGACGTCACGAAAAATCACACGTGTTCCCCATAGGGAGCTTAGTAAAATGTATCAAACGAAAAATTTTTCCATTGCACGGTTTCCGAGATACAGATGTCCAAAGTTTATCGCTTTTTTCAAGATGGCGACCGTACCACGTGACCAATGACGTCATAATTATAACGTGATTGTGCTATCAAAAAAGATACATACTATGGTGAAAATTTCCTGTCGATCGGACTTCGTGTTCCAGAGAAAATGATTTTTAAAGCGAAAAAGGGTGCAAAATGCCGGCGGAAAAAGAAAAATAATAATAATAATAATAATAAACAGAAGAAAAACAATAGGGTACCCTGTACTCACAGGGTACCCTAATAATGCGTAATAATAAACAGAAGAAAAACAATAGGGTACCCTGTACTCACAGGGTACCCTAATAATAATAATAACTAGAACTGCCACTTTATAACTGCTGGCAGTGATGACCGGGTACCCAGTCCGTCCGCCTTTGATACAACATGGGACTTTCTGCAGATGACAGTCGCAAAGTTATGCATTGATAGGATAAGCGGTGCCAGAGAAAACATTATTTAATGGTGATACAAACACAGGCCTGCTTCGAGACGGCGCGGAACAGACGAGTTACGAACCGGGAAGCACAAAGCGTTCAATTTCCTTATTACTGGCGACCAGATTCAAATAATTAAATAATTCTGGCTGCCAAACCACACGGCCGATCAGGTTGAAATTTTAAACTTTTGTTTCCCATGTAGCCTAAATTATAAATATGAAGTTTCGCATATATAGAAGTAGTGGTTCCAGAGTAAACATGAATTAATATTTATCCTTCAATCTAAGATGGCGGCCAAACCATGTGACTTGTGACCTCATAATTTTTACCATGTATGCAGATATCATGGAGGATGACAGACGCAAATTTTCGCTTCGATAGGTTAAGCAGTTCCAGAGAAAACATTATTTAATATTTTTCTTAAATTCAACATGGCTGCCAAACCATGTGACCTATCAATTAGAAATTAACAAACTTGTATTCCCTACTCATGTGCAATAGGGGTGTGAAGTTTCCCCTTGATCAGATCAGGTGTTCTGGAGAAGAAGATGTTTGAAGGTTTTCAGGTAAATTCAAGATGGCCGCCAAACGTTGCATGTGACCAATCAAGAACAAATTAACAAACTTGAGAAAGGACCTCATGGGGAATATATGTGTGAAGTTTCGGCTTAATCTGTCTTGCCTTTCTGGAGAAGAAGATTTTTAAAATTTATTCATTTTCAATCCAAGATGGCTGACGAACCATGTGACCTATGACATCAGAAATTTATATTCTGCTTCCAACTGGGTATTGGAACACGTTTGTAAAGTTTCGTGTTAATCGGTAAAGGTGCGTTTTTCTATCCAAGATGGCCGCCAAACCATGTGACGTGTGATGTCATAATTTTTACCATGCGTGCATACACGATGGTAGATGATAATTAGAAATTTTCGATTCGTTTGGTTCAGCGGTTCCAGAGAAAACATTATTTAATATTTTTCTTAAATCCAAGATGGCGGCCAAACCGTCTAACGTATCAATTCGAAATTAACAAACTTATATCGCCTACGTGTCCCGAATATAGTTCTGAAATCTCCCCTTCATCCGACCAGCGCTTCTGGAGAAGAAGATGTTTGAAGGTTTTAGGGTTTTTTCAAGATGGCCGCCGAACCATGTGACCGATCAAGAACAAATTAACAAACTTGAGAAAGGACCTCATGGGGAATATATGTGTGAAGTTTCGTCTTCATCTGTCTTGCCCTTCTGGAGAAGAAGATTTTTAAAATTTATTCATTTTCAATCCAAGATGGCTGCCGAACCTTGTGACCTATGATATCATAACTTTAAATTCTGCTTTCCATCGTCGACCCGAACAAGTGTGTGAAGTTTCGTGTAAATCGGATAAAGTCTATTTTTCTATCCAAGATGGCCGCCAAACCATGTGACTTCTGAGGTAAAATTTTTCACCATGTATGCAGACTTGAGGGAGGAAGGCACTTGCAAATTTTCGCTTTGATGGCTTATGAAATCCCAGAGAAAACATTATTTAATATTTTTCTTAAATCCAACATGGCGGCCAAACCATGTGACCTATCACTTTGAAATTAACAAACTTGCATCGCATACATATCACGAATATAGTTCTGAAATCTCGCCTTCATTGGACCAGCGCTTCTGGAGAAGAAGATGTTTGAAGGTTTTAAGGTTTTTTCAAGATGGCCGCCAAACCATGTGACGTATCAACAACAAATTAACAAACTTGAAAGAGGACCTCAGGGGAATGTGCCTGTAAAGTTTCGCCTCAATCTGCACAGCCGTTCTGGAGAAGAAGATTTTTTAAAAAACACAAAAAACAAGATGGCGGCCGAATTACGTCACTGATGACGTCAAAATATTTTTTTCTACGATGAATTTTTGTGTAGATGATGCTCAAGAAATTTCAAATTTTTGCCATGTGGCGTTCTACTTGACGAATTTTTACTGGGATACCTCTTCACTGATGACGTCACGAAAAATCACACGTATACCCGAGAGGGAGCTTGTTCAAATGTATCAAGCGAAATTTTTTTACACTAGAAGGTTTCCGAGATACAGAGGTCCAAAGTTGATCTGTTTTTTCAAGATGGCGCCCGTATCACGTGACCTATGACGTCATAATTATCAATTATGTATGCTATCAAAAAAGATACATATCTGGTGAAAATTTTGTGTCGATTGGTCTTACCATTTCTGAGAAAATGGCATTTAAAGCGAAAAAAACTGGAAATTTTGCAAATTTACGGCGGAAGAAAAATAATAATAATAATAATAATAATAAACAGAAGAAAAACAATAGGTTATCCAGTCCATTTGACTGGATACCCTAATAAACAGAAGAAAAACAATAGGTTATCCAGTCCATTTGACTGGATACCCTAATAATAATAAACAGAAGAAAAACAATAGGTTATCCAGTCCATTTGACTGGATACCCTAATAATAAATAAACAGAAGAAAAACAATAGGGTACCCTGTACTCACAGGGTACCCTAATAATAATAATAATAATAATAATAATAATAATAATAACTAGAACTGCCACTTTATAACTGCTGGCAGTGATGACCGGGTACCCAGTCCGCGTCCGCCTTTGACACAACTGACACAACGTGAGACTTTCTGCAGATGACAGTCGCAAAGTTTCGCATTTATCGGATAAGCGGTGCCAGATAAAACATTAGTTAATGGTGATACAAACACAGGCCTGCTTCGAGACGGCGCGGAACAGACGAGTTACGAACCGGGCAGCACAAAGCGTTCAATTTCCTTATTACTGGCGACCAGATTCAAATAATTAAATAATTCTGGCTGCCAAACCACACGGCCGATCAGGTTGAAATTTTAAACTTTTGTTTCACATGTAGCCTAAATTATAAATATGAAGTTTCGCATATATAGAAGTAGTGGTTCCAGAGTAAACATGAATTAATATTTATCCTTCAATCTAAGATGGCGGCCAAACCATGTGACTTGTGACCTCATAATTTTTCCCATGTATGCAGATATCATGGAGGATGACAGACACAAATTTTCGCTTCGATAGGTTAAGCAGTTCCAGAGAAAACATTATTTAATATTTTTCTTAAATTCAACATGGCTGCCAAACCATGTGACCTATCAATTAGAAATTAACAAACTTGTATTCCCTACTCATGTGAAATAGGGGTGTGAAGTTTCCCCTTGATCAGATTAGGTGTTCTGGAGAAGAAGATGTTTGAAGGTTTTAAGGTAAATTAAAGATGGCCGCCAAACCATGTGACCAATCAAGAACAAATTAACAAACTTGAGAAAGGACCTCATGGGGAATATGTGTGTGAAGTTTCGGCTTAATCTGTCTTGCCTTTCTGGAGAAGAAGATTTTTAAAATTTATTCATTTTCAATCCAAGATGGCTGACGAACCATGTGACCTATGACATCAGAAATTTATATTCTGCTTCCAACTGGGTATTGGAACACGTTTGTAAAGTTTCGTGTTAATCGGTAAAGGTGCGTTTTTCTATCCAAGATGGCCGCCAAACCATGTGACGTGTGACGTCATAATTTTTACCATGCGTGCATACTGCCCTCTCGATGATAATTGCAAATTTTCGATTCGTTTGGTTAAGCGGTTCCAGAGAAAACATTATTTAATATTTTTCTTAAATCCAAGATGGCGGCCAAACCATGTGACTTATCAATTCGAAATTAACAAACTTATATCGCCTTCCTGTCCCGAATATAGTTATGAAATCTCCCCTTCATTGGACCAGCGCTTCTGGAGAAGAAGATGTTTGAAGGTTTTAGGGTTTTTTCAAGATGGCCGCCAAACCATGTGACCGATCAAGAAGAAATTAACAAACTTGAGAAAGGACCTCATGGGGAATATATGTGTGAAGTTTCGTCTTAATCTGTCTTGCCCTTCTGGAGAAGAAGATTTTTAAAATTTATTCATTTTCAATCCAAGATGGCTGCCGAACCTTGTGACCGAGGATATCAAAAATTTAAATTCTGCTTTCCATCATCGACCCGAACAAGTGTGTGAAGTTTCGTGTAAATCGGATAAGGTCTATTTTTCTATCCAAGATGGCCGCCAAACCATGTGACTTCTGAGGTAAAAAATTTTTACCATGTATGCAGACTTGAGGGAGGAAGGCACTTGCAAATTTTTGCTTTGATGGCTTATGAAATTCCAGAGAAAACATTATTTAATATTTTTCTTAAATCCAACATGGCGGCCAAACCATGTGACCTATCACTTCGAAATGAACAAACTTGCATCGCATACATGTCACGAATATAGTTCTGAAATCTCGACTTCATTGGACCAGCGCTTCTGGAGAAGAAGATGTTTGAAGGTTTTAGGGTTTTTTCAAGATGGCCGCCAAACCATGTGACGTATCAACAACAAATTAACAAACCTGAAAGAGGACCTCAGGGGGAATGTACCTGTAAAGTTTCGCCTTAATCTGCCTAGCCCTTCTGGAGAAGAAGATTTTTTTAAAAAAACACTAAAAAACAAGATGGCGGCCGAATTACGTCATCGATGACGTCAAAAAAACATTTTTGACGATGAATTTTGGTGTAGATGACGCTCAGAATTTTTCAGATTTTTCCTATATGGCGTTCTACTTGACGAATTTTGACAGGTATATCGCTTCACCTATGACGTCACGAAAAATCACACGTGTTCCCCATAGGGAGCTTAGTAAAATGTATCAAACGAAAAATTTTTCCATTGCACGGTTTCCGAGATACAGATGTCCAAAGTTTATCGCTTTTTCAAGATGGCGACCGTACCACGTGACCAATGACGTCATAATTATAACGTCATTGTGCTATCAAAAAAGATACATACTATGGTGAAAATTTCCTGTCGATCGGACTTTGTGTTCCAGAGAAAATGATTTTTAAAGCGAAAAAGGGTGCAAAATGCCGGCGGAAAAATAATAATAATAATAATAATAAACAGAAGAAAAACAATAGGGTACCCTGTACTCACAGGGTACCCTAACTAGAACTGCCACTTTATAACTGCTGGCAGTGATGACCGGGTACCCAGAAGTCCGTCCGCCTTTGACACAACTGATGCAACATGGGACTTTCTGCAGATGACAGTCACAAAGTTTCGCATTGAAAGGATAAGCGGTGCCAGAGAAAACATTATTTAATGGTGATACAAACACAGGCCTGCTTCGAGACGGCGCGGAACAGACGAGTTACGAACCAGGCAGCACAAAACGTTCAATTTCGTTATTACTGGCGACCAGATTCAAATAATTAAATAATTCTGGCTGCCAAACCACACGGCCGATCAGGTTGAAATTTTAAACTTTTGTTTCACATGTCGCCTAAATTATAAATCTGAAGTTTCGCATATATAGAAGTAGTGGTTCCAGAGTAAACATGAATTAATATTTATCCTTCAATCTAAGATGGCGGCCAAACCATGTGACTTGTGACCTCATAATTTTTACCATGTATGCAGATATCATGGAGGATGACAGACGCAAATTTTCGCTTCGATAGGTTAAGCAGTTCCAGAGAAAACATTATTTAATATTTTTCTTAAATTCAACATGGCTGCCAAACCATGTGACCTATCAATTAGAAATTAACAAACTTGTATTCCGCATGACTCATGTGCAATAGGGGTGTGAAGTTTCACATTGATCAGATGCAGGTGTTCTGGAGTAAAGATGTTTGAAGGTTTTAAGGTAAATTCAAGATGGCCGCCAAACCATGTGACCAATCAAGAACAAATTAACAAAGTTGAGAAAGGACCTCATGGGGAATATATGTGGTGAAGTTTCACCTGGATCTGTTCTTGCCTTTCTGAAGAAGAAGATTTTAAAAATTTATTCATTTTCAATCCAAGATGGCTGACGAACCATGTGACCTATGACATCACAAATTTAGATTCTGCTTCCTACTGGGTATTGGAACACGTTTATGAAGTTTCGTGTTAATCGGTAAAGGTGCGTTTTTCTATCCAAGATGGCCGCCAAACCATGTGACGTGTGACATCATAATTTTTACCACGCGTGTACACACGACGGTAGATGATAATTGCAAACTTTCGATTCGTTAGGTGAAGCGGTTCCAGAGAAAACATTATTTAATATTTTTCTTAAATCCAAGATGGCGGCCAAACCATGTGACTTATCAATTCGAAATTAACAAACTTATATCGCCTTCCTCTCCCGAATATAGTTCTGAAATCTCCCCTTCATGGGGCCAACGCTTCTGGAGAAGAAGATGTTTGAAGGTTTTAGGGTTTTTTCAAGATGGCCGCCGAACCATGTGACCGATCAAGAACAAATTAACAAACTTGAGAAAGGACCTCATGGGGAATATATGTGTGAAGTTTCGTCTTCATCTGTCTTGCCCTTCTGGAGAAGAAGATTTTTAAAATTTATTCATTTTCAATCCAAGATGGCTGCCGAACCTTGTGACCTATGATATCATAAATTCAAATTCTCCTTTGCATCGTGGACCCGAACAACTGTGTGAAGTTTCGTGTAAATCGGATAAGGTCTATTTTTCTATCCAAGATGGCCGCCAAACCATGTGACTTCTGAGGTAAAAATTTTTACCATGTATGCAGACCTGAGGGAGGAAGGCACTTGCAAATTTTCGCTTCGATGGCTTCTGAAATTCCAGAGAAAACATTATTTAATATTTTTCTTAAATCCAACATGGCGGCCAAACCACGTGACCTATCACTTCGAAATTATCTAACTTGTATCGCATGCATTTCACGAATATAGTTCTGAAATCTCGCCTTCATTGGACCAGCGCTTCTGGAGAAGAAGATGTTTGAAGGTTTTAGGGTTTTTTCAAGATGGCCGCCAAACCATGTGACGTATCAACAACAAATTAACAAACTTGAAAGAGGACCTCAGGGAGAATGTCCCTGTAAAGTTTCGCCTCAATCTGCACAGCCGTTCTGGAGAAGAAGATTTTTTTAAAAAACACTAAAAAACAAGATGGCGGCCGAAATACGTCATCGATGACGTCAAGAAAAACATTTTTCACCATGAATTTTGGCGTAGATGACGCTCAGAATTTTTCAGATTTTTCCTATATGGCGTTCTACTTGACGCATTTTCACCGGTACATCGCTTCACCTATGACGTCACGAAAACTCACACGTGTTCCCCATAGGGAGCTTAGTAAAATGTATCAAACGAAAAAATTTTCCATTGCACGGTTTCCGAGATACAGATGTCCAAAGTTTATCGCTTTTTTCAAGATGGCGACCGTACCAC
Organism: Eptatretus burgeri; assembly: GCF_056783735.1. Classification (NCBI taxonomy): domain Eukaryota; kingdom Metazoa; phylum Chordata; class Myxini; order Myxiniformes; family Myxinidae; genus Eptatretus; species Eptatretus burgeri. The sequence continues at coordinate 47,054 of NW_028222270.1, forward strand.
GTGACCAATGACGTCATAATTATAACGTGATTGTGCTATCAAAAAAGATACATACTATGGTGAAAATTTCCTGTCGATCGGACTTAGTGTTCCAGAGAAAATGATTTTTAAAGCGAAAAAGGGTGCAAAATGCCGGCGGAAAAAGAAAAATAATAATAAACAGAAGAAAAACAATAGGGTACCCTGTACTGACAGGGTACCCTAATAATAATAATAATAATAAACAGAAGAAAAACAATAGGTTATCCAGTCCATTTGACTGGATACCCTAACTAGAACTGCCACTTTATAACTGCTGGCAGTGATGACCGGGTACCCAGTCCGTCCGCCTTTGATACAACATGGGACTTTCTGCAGATGACAGTCGCAAAGTTTCGCATTGAAAGGATAAGCGGTGCCAGAGAAAACATTATTTAATAGTGATACAAACACAGGGCTGCTTCGAGAGGGCGCGGAACAGACGAGTTTCGAACCGGGCAGCACAAAGCGTTCAATTTCGTTATTACTGGCTTCTAGATTCAAATAATTAAATAATTCTGGCTCCCAAACCGCGTGACCGATCAGGTTGAAATTTTAAACTTTTGTTTCGCATGTCGCCTGAATTATAAATGTGAAGTTTCGCATATACAGAGGCAGCGGTTCCAGAGTAAACATTAATTAATATTTATCCTTCAATCCAAGATGGCGGCCAAACCATGTGACTTGTGATGTCATAATTTTCACCACGTGTGCAAACACGATGGTGGATGAAAACTGCAAATTTTCGCTTCTCCAGGTTAAGCAGTTACAGAGAAAACATTATTTAATATTTTCTTAAAACCAACATGGCTGCCAAACCCTGGGCCCGATCCCGTTGAAATTTCAAACCCTCATTCCGCATGACTGTTCCACCATAAACTTGATGTTTCACATTTATTGATGCAGTAGTTCCAGAGTAAACATTAATTAATATTTTTCCTTCAATCCAATATGGCTGCCAAACGTTGCGTCGTACCTCAAAAGGGGGTGAGAACTTTTTATTCGTCATGGAGAGGCGGTCATAGTGGTCGAGTTTCGCCTGGATCTGTTCAGTCGTTTCAGAGAAAAAGACGTTTTAAGATATTATTTTTCAATCCAAGATGGCCGACGAAGCATGTGACCTATGACATCAGAAATTTATATTCTGCTTCCAACTGGGTATTGGAACACGTTTGTGAAGTTTCGTGTTAATCGGTAAAGGTGCGTTTTTCTATCCAAGATGGCCGCCAAACCATGTGACTTGTGATGTCATAATTTTTACCATGCGTGCATACACGATGGTAGATGATAATTACAAATTTTCGATTCGTTTGGTTCAGCGGTTCCAGAGAAAACATTATTTAATATTTTTCTTAAATCCAAGATGGCGGCCAAACCGTCTAACGTATCAATTCGAAATTAACAAACTTATATCGCCTACTTCTCCCGAATATAGTTCTGAAATCTGCCCTTCATCCGACCAGCGCTTCTGGAGAAGAAGATGTTTGAAGGTTTTAGGGTTTTTTCAAGATGGCCGCCAAACCATGTGACCGATCAAGAACAAATTAACAAACTTGAGAAAGGACCTCATGGGGAATATATGTGTGAAGTTTCGTCTTCATCTGTCTTGCCCTTCTGGAGAAGAAGATTTTTAAAATTTATTCATTTTCAATCCAAGATGGCTGCCGAACCTTGTGACCTATGATATCATAAATTTAAATTCTGCTTTCCATCGTCGACCCAAACAAGTGTGTGAAGTTTCGTGTAAATCGGATAAAGTCTATTTTTCTATCCAAGATGGCCGCCAAACCATGTGACTTCTGAGGTAAAAATTTTTTGCCATGTATGCAGACTTGAGCGAGGAAGGCACTTGCAAATTTTCGCTTCGATGGCTTATGAAATTCCAGAGAAAACATTATTTAATATTTTTCTTAAATCCAACATGGCGGCCAAACCATGTGACCTATCACTTCGAAATTAACAAACTTGAATCGCATGTATGTCACGAATATAGTTCTGAAATCTCGCCTTCATTGGACCAGCGCTTCTGGAGAAGAAGATGTTTGAAGGTTTTAGGGTTTTTTCAAGATGGCCGCCAAACCATGTGACGTATCAACAACAAATTAACAAACTTGAAAGAGGACCTCAGGGGGAATGTGCCTGTAAAGTTTCGCCTTAATCTGTCCAGCCCTTCTGGAGAAGAAGATTTTTTAAAAAAACACTAAAAAACAAGATGGCGGCCGAATTACGTCACTGATGACGTCAAGAAAAACATTTTCGTCAGTGATTTTAGGCGTAGATGATGCTCAAGAAATTTCAAATTTTTGCCATGTGGCGTTCTACTTGACGAATTTTTACTGGGATACCTCTTCACTGATGACGTCACGAAAAATCACACGTGTTCCCGAGAGGGAGCTTGTTCAAATGTATCAAGCGAAAAATTTTCCACTAGAAGGTTTCTGAGATACAGAGGTCCAAAGTTGATCTGTTTTTTCAAGATGGCGCCCGCACCACGTGACCTATGACGTCATAATTATCAATGATTGTGCTATCAAAAAGATACATACTGTGGTGAAAATTTTGTGTCGATCGGACTTACCATTTCTGAGAAAATGGCATTTAAAGCGAAAAAAACTGGAAATTTTGCAAATTTACGGCGGAAGAAAAATAATAATAATAATAATAATAATAAACAGAAGAAAAACAATAGGTTATCCAGTCCATTTGACTGGATACCCTAATAATGTATAATGCGTAATAATAAACAGAAGAAAAACAATAGGGTACCCTGTACTCACAGGGTACCCTAATAATAATGCGTAATAATAATAATAAACAGAAGGAAAACAATAGGGTACCCTGTACTCACAGGGTACCCTAATAATAATGCGTAATAATAATAATAAACAGAAGGAAAACAATAGGGTACCCTGTACTCACAGGGTACCCTAATAATAATAATAATAATAATAATAATAATAATAATAAACAGAAGAAAAACAATAGGTTATCCAGTCCATTTGACTGGATACCCTAATAATACTAACGAATTCAATAGGGCTTCAGCACTTGCTTGAAGCCCTAATTAATGTTCTTGAGTGTCTCAGTCAAACTCCTGACTTGAACCCAATTCAATATTTATGGTAAGACTTGAAGATTGTAGTCCATCGACAATCCCCATCAAACTTGGCAGAACGAGAGCAATTTTCACGTGAAGAATGGACAAAGGTTTCACCACTCACTGTGCAAACCTGGTGGAGATCTACCCAGAAGCACTCATAGCAGTCATTGCTGCAAAAGGTGATTCCACCAAGTATTGACCAAAGGGGCTGAATACTTTTACAACCAGTGAATTTTGATTTGTACATGTTATTTGCAGGTATTCCTGACATGTAACCTTTGTCAACGATAACAGTGGTTAGATTGATCTCTTCAGCTATGAATAAAAAAGTTCATTCAGAAAAATTATTTCTACCTTATTCATAATTCATCTAAATGTGGCATTATTGGTGGGGGATAAATACTTTTGCAGGCCACTGGAGGTATCGATCGAAATCCCATTTAAGCTTATCCACCACCACCACTGCCACTACCTTTCCCGGGAGACCATTCCATACATTAACCACTCTCTGAATATCAGACAACTGCCTTAACACTCTGTAGTAACTCTCATTATCTTTACCATGAAAGCTGAAGCTATCACCCCTGGTGCTAACACTGTCAACTCTGCTGAAAAACTCTACTTCACTTACGTTGTCTCCACCCTTCATTATTTTAAACATCTCCATCAGATCCCCTCGTCATCGCCTCCTTTCCAACATATTGTTGCAGTTGAGGAAATTTGCAAACCACCATTCAGGTCCCGTAGGTGAGATATCTCTGTAAGTACATGTGTAGTCAGCCCCAAACCCGTTGTTTAGAGGGAATAAATGTGATTCATTCAGGCTGCG
>NW_028222271.1:5000-20000 GCF_056783735.1 Eptatretus burgeri
ATGACTTTGGTGTTCCTTGGAACTCTCTGTCTTGTATGGAACTAAACCTTCAAGTTGATGAACTGGATTCGAACCTCTTATCTATTGAGGTAAGATTTTTTATTTTCCTATTTTCAAACTTTGATTGAAGCATACTCATTTAATAATTAAATAACTTAATTAATACATTATTATTTTCTCTCACAGGAAATTGTGTCTGAAATACGAAATGAAAATACTGCTTTTGCTACAACTTGGGGTGAAATTGTTGGCTTGGTTGAAGACCTTATGAGCGACCAAGACCCACAGAACGAGTTCGTCCTTGATGACCCAACCAAAGAGTTATACCTTGGAGACCAGCAAAATCCTGAAAAAGAGTTTTACAGCAATAGTACTCATTGTGAGTTATCAAGACAATACCCACTGAACAAGTTATACCTTGATGAGCCAGAATACAAGTTTTACCTTGGAGACTCACAAATTTTGAAAAAATCAAGAAATGAGTTCTGCCTTGATGGTTTAAATAACTACCTTGGAGACTCAGGAAAAGGGTTCTGCCAAGATGGTTCTAAATATTGGGCCTACCTTGGAGACTCACAAATTTTGGAAAAATCAGTAAATGAGTTCTGCCTTGATGGTTTAGGTAACTACCTTGGAGACTCAGGATAAGGGTTCTGCCAAGATGGTTCTAAATATGGCCCCTACCTTGGAGACACAAATTTTGAAAAATCAGTAAATGAGTTCTGCCTTGATGGTTTAAATAACTACCTTGGAGACTCCAGGAAAAGGGTTCTGCCAAGATGGTTCTAAATATGGGTCCTACTCTTAGAGACTCACAAATTTTGTAAAAATCAGTAAATGAGTTATCCTTAAGAGACTTTGTAAGTTGGTTTTACTTTGAATACTTGAAATGTGGGTTCTGGATTGATAACTCACAATGTGATACATATCTTGGAAACTCAACCGGAATGTGCTTATACCTTGAAGACTTGGAAAGTTGGGTTTATGTTGGACACTTGAAACTTTTTTGGGGGCTTTTATTTATTTATTTATTTATTTATTATTATTATTATTTTATTTATTTATATTTTGGAGACTTTTGGAGTTGCTATCACTCTTTGGGATCTAAACCTATCAATGTAGTTCTTTGTCGGATGGTGCTTGATGGGAGCAAGATCAAGAAAGTTCTGGGAAGAAAGTGCAGGCTTCCTCCCCTTTCTACGTCATCAAACCTGAAAGCCTTAAAAGACAGAATTGGAAGAAGAGAAAAAATATATATATATATAGGTGGAAATCTCATTTTGAAAAAGACATTGTGTTGGGCGAGGATTGAGTTGGGGTTGAGATTTTGAATGTGAGGGTTGGGGTTGAGATTTTGAATGTGAGGGTTGGAACACACACACATACACATCAACAAACAAAAGTTAAGCCTTGACTATTTAGTTGAGGATTCTGTGTTTGGGGTTCACAGATGTAAGAACGTCCACCCCTTGACACACATTATATACTGTTATACACCTCGGACTTGGCCCTCGAGTGTCCACTAACGGTGTATAGTAGGAGGGAGTGAAGCCCCAACCTATTGCTCCCATTGCACACACACACACACACACACACACAAACAAAAGTTAAGCCTTGACTATTCAGTTGAGGATTCTGTGTTTGGGGTTCACAGATGTAAGAACGTCCACCCCTTGACACACATTATATACTGTTATACACCTCGGACTTGGCCCTCGAGTGTCCACAAAGGTGTATTATCTGCTTAGTTTTGTCTTTTGTAATTCCTGTGAATAAAATGAACCTAAAATCTCTTCCCTTCCAAATCATATATTTTATAAGTCCAAGGAACTGTATCTATTACATCAACAATTTTAAAAAGTTCTTTTCGCTCCATCGTTCAGTAAAACCCTTTTCAAAATGACACTTCCACCTATATATTCTTACGATATCACCAACTTTGAACTTAGGCTTTCTGACATTAATCTCTTTTTCATATTTTAATTTTGTAAATGTTTCTGTTCGCTTCATATTCGTTGACGGTGAATCGTGTTATTATACTTATCCACAATATCCTGAATAAAAGATGACCATTGTTGTGAACCGAAAGTTGTGTGAATTTTTTATATAGTCTCTCTTTAAGGTACGATTAAAACGTTCAACAACAACTGCCTTCCCTTCATTAAAGGTACTGTATAATGTAATACTGTTATTTTTTAGAAAATTCATAAATGTCTTGTTATAAAACTCTCTACCCTCATCAGTCCACAATTTCTTAGGTTTTCTCTTACTTTTATTAAATATCTGTTGAAAAGCTAACATAAGAGTATTACCTGTTTTGTTTTTTAAAGGACAACCCACGCATATCTACTCTCAAATCAATAACGGTTAAAGCATACTTGTACCCCTTATCATTATTGAGTTCAATCAAATCAGCGGACCAGATATAATCAACTTCCTTGGAATAAACTTTTCCTTCTCTGAAACTTTGTGAATATTGGTTTATGTAATTCATCAGCTAATTGCTCTTCAGTCTTAATGGCATCATTAGAGCCTATAAGTTTTTTGAATTTCCAAGTCCAAGTTTCAATTTAGCACTAATCATTTTCTTCACGATGAACCTATCAACTTTTTCTCTCAAGGTTGGATTTTGTATCAGAGACAAATTATACAACATTTCTCTATCGGCTTCATGCTTTTCTTCCAACGTTGTGGTATTCCCATAATCAATATCGTGTCTCATGCACACTTCATCAACTCTATTGATTGGTTTACTCCAGGATTTAGGATTGTCTGCCTCATCTAATCTTTTATCCAAGTTTGTGCCTGGACCACAGAAAGAATACCCTGGAAGATGTAATTCCCTGGTATTCCAGTAGTTGTAAATTTACTTCCTGATAAAAACTTTGTATATCTCCTCCTAGTTTGTGTTGGGAGATAAATTGATTTTTTTTTTTTGAACCACACACCGAACATATACCTTTTTGTATAACCCTGTTATTTTTACTTTTAATATATGAAATATTTTTAGTATTAGTTTTCTTTTTTACATTTGAGACAATAACTCATTTATTTATGAGAAAAATTTCTGCAGAGTGCAAAAAACCTTTTTAGTTTCCAACATGCACATTTGAATCTTAATTTTTAAAACATAAAGAATCCTTAGAAATGCCTTCACTCCCTCCTCCATTTATTTAAGAAAAAACTTGAATTAAAATGAATAGCTTGACGATGCTAATAGTTTTGTTGAAAGTATTGCAAATAGACTTGTTAATTCTTTGTATTCCTTCCTGGTGGGTTGAGTTATTTTCTGTAATACCTCTATTCTTTTTTGAATCTCACTGGTTTCCATACTATAATATTTATTTATTCTCTCTCTTTCCTCCCTCTCTCTCTTCTCTCTTTCCTCCCTCTCTCTATTCTCTCTTTCCTCCTTCTCTCTCTCCTCCTTCTCCTTTTCCTCCTCTTCCCTCTCTTCTTCAACTCCTTCCTCATCCCTTACTATACTTGAATCGTTTACACCCCATAGAATATTATACATATATTCATCAGGATTTCTTGTTATTCCTGTATCCAAAATAATTTTTTTTACAACAGGAAACCAATAAAATTTCTTTTGAATTTCTAAAAGAGCCTTACCTTTTCTTAACCTTATAATTTTTTCATTATTTAACATTCTAATTAAATCTAAAGTTGTCGGTTTATCAACATCAGCATAATGCCAATCTTTTATTGAAAATACCTCATTCTTATGTTGTAGAACATATTTATTAAAATACCGAATACCCTTTTCTTGAAGGTATGCTTGGACACAGAAATGATAATTTTCTTGAAGCCTTCTTGCTGTCATTTATGTATTAGAAATATATGTTAGAATAATATTATGGCACGAAACACCTCCCCATCTTCCCATAGTTAAATCATTTTGTATTTCCTTACTTATTATATATAATCCTGTTTTTTCTGTTTTCATGAGATAAACAAGGGCAAAACCATTATTATATTTACCCTTATTAAATTATTTTATTTGTTGTTTACTAATCGTGGCTCCACAAAACTCATTCTCGATACCAAGTGGATAATATTCTTCCTTACGAGACTGATTTAATTGTTCCAGGTCTTCGAGGTTAATTTTAAATGACCAATTATACCCTAAATCATTCATATCATACCCCCATTGTTCTATTCTCATACAAACGATACGCCCTTCTTTATAAAAATTTATTTTAATTCGAACTGTGAATTCTGTATGACCTGGAGATAATATCAACACTTCTGTATCTTTAGAATACACAGCCGCTTTATTTAAGTATATATATTGTGATAAATCGCTTCATCTCACCAAGTCATTCGCGTCAGTCGGGCTTGGATAATTTTTTAATTTATAAGCATTTTTCATGTTAATATTTTTGTTTATATTATATTTATATCGTTCAGCCTGTGCCTTTGTATAATAATTTGATAAATCAATATCCAGTTCTTGAGATACACCAAAGATAGAACCATCTTTACCAACATAAGTCATTTATATTAGATTAAAAATAATATCATAAATTTTTTTTATTTTTGTTGAGTTGAAATAACACATATAGACATAATTGACCACAACACTTGGAATTTAATTCTTGGACTTGAAATGTTTGATAAACACCATTCTGTAAGAATTTTATGACTTCAACAGGTGGTGGAAGACCAAAACTATCAAAATAATATTTGTCTTGACTATTAAAAATACAAACCCAATGAGAACCGTTCCCATCATTATCTTCTAAGTTCATAATAATATTCTTTTGTATGTTTCGACACATTTGTTAATTCATCTCTCATACAAATAACCACATTATGAATTTTTAATTTCTTACAATATTTGGCAAGTTGTAAATTTGATGTTGTATTCTTTCCAAATTCTTTCAACCACTCATCAATGCTCATTTATTTATTAGAAAGATATAATCCATTACCTCTTTTCGTTAATTTTACACCTGCTTGTGCTATAGAAGAAAGCATATCTCCAACTAACAATCTCGCTTTATCAGGCAGACCTTCAAGTTTTTCAGCAAAATCTACAATTACACCACTTCCACTAATTTGTTTCTCCAACTCTTTGTTATGTCTTTCCAATTCTTTTGAGCCTGGAGTTGAGCCTTCCTTTTCGTTGGCAGTTTTGACCGCTGTTGAAATACCACCCGTCAATGCTCCAACCGCACTTAAACCAGCAAATAAAGGAATTAGAAATGGGAGAAATCCTCCACTCGTCTCTCTTATTGAATATTTTTTTAACATTGGTTTTGTCATTTTAATTTTAAGTGAGCCAGTGTCATTCAAGATTTTAACCTGTTCTCTTGTGAGCAAAACATCAATTCTTACTGCTCCTTTTCTCTGAATTGTATTAACGTTAATCGTACAAGGCTTTTGATTTTGAACACAAGATGATAGTTTATGAAGATTGATTTGATTAACATATACCCCAGTTGGTACTTTGCCACTCATTTATTTAACAAAAAATTATGTGAGACTAATCATCACACCATTATCTGTATTAAACTGCAATTCAGTTTCTTCCAAAAGCAAACAATATGTATCAACTTCTTCACTCTCTCCTCTTTCAATGTATAGGGAAGTATCCACTCGATTAGACTTTATAGTTTCTTTTTGAGCGCTCAGGTCAAACGTATAGATTGTATACAAACTTTTAAATGCTGTCATATCCAAAATAGGTTCTTTATTTCCATTACTTTCACACACCTTTTGGTAAGACTTGTATGCTTCAGCAAAATCATTTTTTTCCCAATTAATTTCCAATCTATCTCGTGGATAAAATGTTCCATCTAGAGAAACGCGAAGTTGTTTCACCTTAGCATTATCACTCAATGCATTATTCTTATCAGTCGCAGTATCACCATCTGGCTTTTTAAAAATCATCCACAGATATCGTGGCTTTCCTTCCAGAACACCCAAATTCCACGTGTAAGTAGTTTGATTGAGTTTAACGTGTTGACATCTTCTTTTGAGGTATGATACACTGAGTGGTTTCTTTGAGTTAAGTCTTCGATTCAACATCTCTTCTGTTTTAAGATTAGGAGTATATTCACTGATATACCAACTCATCTCCTCAATTACAAATTTATTCTGATCACCAAAAGCATTACCAACACCAAAAAGCAATCTATTTTCATTATCATTCCTTTGTAGTTGAAATCTAATTTTAAGACCATACAGAACTTTATCATAATCACAAAATCCAAATGTACCTTGAAGAGGAACTGCCACAGTAAAACTATTTTCTGCTTTTGTATCATCATTATACATTCCTTTCCTTTGAATATATCCAGGGTCTGTGTTTGTTCCCGTTGACATATCAGGAATAAAACCTTCAACAGACCCCTTTCCCATTCTATCACTGAATGTATAGAGTGTAAATTTCATCATTTCAGATACAGCAGAGACATAATCAACCGCTTCAACTTCTTGTGTTCCAATATACAATCGCACACTATCAAACATTTTCCAGAAGAAATCATTTACAAGTGTAGCGTTTGTGTTATTCCCAGCCTTAGTGAATTTAAATTTACACAACAAGAAACTTTCGGAGAGATTCAAATAGGTTTGTTGATTATTTATTTCAAAACTTTTTGTACCATTTGTATTCCAGTCTGTTCCAGTTATTGCATTTACCTTGAAGTAATCTTCTTTTTTAGTGGAGTTTGAGATAATAATAGTATCATCCAAATCATAGATACTATCAATTGCTTCCATACTTGTATTTATTTAGGAAAAAGATGTTAAAACTTTTGAAACCCTGATCCAAGTATTTGAATTATTTTCTGTCGTTCTTGGGGGGACAACTGAGTTTTACCTTTCTTAATTTCTTTTATTGCTTGTAATTTATGAGATTCTTTCTGAGCATCTTTTATACTCTTTACAGCACCTACTACATTTCCCACAGCAGAAGCAGTTGAACCAATTAGGTCTTTATGTTTAAGAATAGTTGAACCAATACCCATGAGAGTATCAATTATCCCATCTCCTCTAAATTGATGTCCAACACCCCTTTGTCTCTTAGGTTTATAGTATCCTCTACCAAGATACATACCTTCACCCTTGTAGTACGGGGAAAGGAACATCCCATCCCCTGTAATTATTTTATATTTTCCCAACTCGTGCTTCCTCACAATAACCATCGTATTTATTTATTGAAAAACTTCACGTAGGTGAATTCTGATGGATATAACTTCTCCATTAAAATAAATCACACGATTATCTTGGTCGGTTATCCTAAAATTTACTCTGTGTATGGTTTTTCCTGACACAGGTAGATAAACCAAATTTTTAGGCTCCATATTGAATTTATAACCAATTGGGGTTGAGTATGCGCTGAATGAAAATATTGTATTTGTTTTTAATCCATCATTATAAGCACCATCAATCAAATCACAGTGAATTAACACCGAATTTATTTCTGAGGATATTTGAATGACATTATCACTGTAAAACGTCCCATTAGTTTCAATCTTTTTTGAGGAGAAACCTAATAACTCTCTAAATGAATTATCAATTGTGAAATCAACCTTGTAGTTATTTTTAACTTTAATCGTTGATTTTGAAGTATGTTTTTGAATGTTTATAACAATATTTTTTGGTTCATCACCCTGTTCTTTCATAAGACGAGCAATTTCGGAAGATATTTGAGAAATCTCGTATGCTCCGGGTGAGACTGTTATCGCTTTGTATCCACTTCCCGGATTATAACTAAACTTGTCATTTTTCTCGGTTATATTAAATAAGGTATTATAAGTCTCCATGGACAATAAAGATGCCTCATATTCTTTTGTTGTGTCAAGTTGTAGTGGGTATGGGAATGAAGATGTGTGGTCGCTTGTTGTGAAATTAAAACTCAGGATTGTGCTTCTCATCTTATTTAATATGAGATAAAATGTCTTTATATTGAGATTTATTAATTATTTTCATGTTCATCAACTGGTCTAAAATGGCTGATGCTTCATTAAAACAATTGTTATTTCCAGCCTTCTTACTGCCGAACAACAATAACAGTCTATTAACTAATTGCGATGGGTCATTTGGAAGAAAACTAATACCTGAACCAAGGATACTTAAAGCCTGAATAATGTGTTTCTCCTTCTCATTCTTCCTACTTTTACCAGAAAGAATAACCTTATAATTTAGAGTGTTCAGCAAATCAATATATACTCTATCATCATTATTTTCCATATCCAATGGTTTATCAATATACTTTGATTCATCCCTCACAGTTGAACCTTGTCTTCCATCTTTTGTGAGAAGAAACATTAATCTCGGAGTTAGTTTAACAGGGGTTGAGCAGAACTTAAGAACCTTAATTCATCATTAAATATCAATACCTTTTCTTGAACAAGATGAAATATTGCTGGTTGTTCTGTTGGAATGAGTCCTGCTTTGGTTTTTGAATCCGCTGAATATTCATTGTTTTGAACAGCATTCACAATATAATCAGGGGTTGATTAATCTCTTCCAGTTGTTGAAATAAACCTTCATCATCATATTCTAATTCTCCTAAATGCTCTAATTCTTCCTCCGTCATTTGACTGAAATCTTTTAACATTTGAAGCTTTCTAGGAGTATATTCTACTGTGGGAACTGTGGAAACATCTTTCATTTTTTCTTGGGAAGTTTTTAAAACTGGTTTAAAAAATTTCTCTTGTTTTTTTCAAATGCTTCTTTGCCCGTTAGTTTCTGTCTGCGTTTCTTCTTTATGTCTTCCTGTTGTTTTACAACTTTTGAAACCAACTCTTGATGTTCCTTAAATCTTCTTACTCTTTCTTTTGTATCCATTTATTTATTGTAAAATATCATTTAATGAATTGTAAAGATCAACAGGGAAATTTTCCTTTTCTTCATCATTCAAGTAGATGTGTTCAAATAAATCCTTTTCTTTAAATATTTCATCAAATTCTTTATTAATATTAATGCGAGTTGTAATTTCTTCTTCACTAATCCTTGCATCTCTGCTTTTCATACGTTTGTGTTGAGTTTCTTCATCAACATCAAAACCGAATGATAAAATCTTCACTCCGCTCAGATATTTAATAATTTGTCTCGTTCCTTCTGGATTAGTTTCTAATATCCCAACACCACCAGATTTTAGTTTCTTTAACTCACTCTTACAATGTGAATATTTTGTTGTACCAAGAGAAACCTCCTCAAATATTTGTCCTTCATTCCTCAATCGCATATGTTCCTCCACTGAAATATAGTGATAATCTTCACCTTTTACTTCTCCAGGTCTTATTGCTCTAGTTGTTGTTGATACAATGCGTATCACGGGGTGTTTTTTAAGTAAATTTACAATATTCTCATTTGTACTACACAAGAACCTTGATTTATGAAAGTTTTTTCCAGAAGCAGATTTACCCACAAGATTTATAATAATAGTTGTCATTTATATATGTAATTGTTTATAAAACAAAAAATATATCCTTTAATATCTCATCTTGTTTCACAACAATATATTTATATTTTTCAGTCGTGTGCTTCATATAATCCTCAAATTTCTTTTTACTACATAATGTAGAACAATTATCTCTCCAAAAATTATTGATATCTATTGAATTTAACTTGAATAAAATAAAAGTATTAGCATTGTTTCTGATGGAACGACGAGGAAGTTGAAAGTACGATTGACTAAGATAAATACAATTACAAGAAGAATGTCTCCCTCTTGTGTAGTAGCTGTCCATTACCGTTTGGTTTCTCTCATTAACACAATCATCAAAGATAACGAGGTTCTTTTTTGATTTATCCAAATCTTGGGGAGACGGTATATCATCCGTATTATCACTAAGAATACAAGTTATAAGATTTGATTTCTTTTTACATCTCTGTGTATCACAAAATAGTTGAATTATATCTTCAATGTTATAATCATTTAGGTTTTTTGACGTTTAAATAAACCTATTATATCTTCTTTTGAAGACCAGCATTAAAACCTTGTGAGAGTAGTTGATACTCTGGTTGAAAACTCGACTTTGTGAAAATTATTAAATTATCATAATCTAAAAAGTTGGGAGTGAGGAGCATTTTTAAAAGTAAGCAGGTTTTTCCACATCCACTTGAACCAACTATGAGACATCTTAATGAATTTGGGAGATTTTTATGGTTGTTAAATTTTATCTTATTTTCCCAAACAGGTAAAAAATCATTCATTTATATATTTGAAAAACAGGTTATTTAATTTATTATTGGCTTTTTTAGAAACTCTATATTTTATCCTAAGTTCAGGTTTAATTTCAAGATAATCCATTATTTTATTTATACAATATCTTGTGTTGATATTTCCCTGAAAATTACATCCATGAATAATATACAACAACAATCGTTTGAACATTTCTCTTATACGTTCAGTTTCTTCCCTTGTAAGGAAAGGTGTGTTATCATCCTCATACTTTACATTCATTTCTCTAATCAATCTTGTAAAGTAATTCATTTTTGGTGTAAATCTAAAAGAATTATTTTCCTTTTTATATTTTTTATTATCATTAATTAGAAGATAATCACAGAATATACATTGTTTATAGGCTTTTGACTCTGTGTTTAATCCCCGTCTTTCACACGCAGGACAATTCTCAAATTTGTCATATGGAGAATCAGGAAAGTCTAGCATATTTATAAAGTAAAACTTTACTTAAACTGAAATTCATCTATACTTTCAGTTGTATATTACCATCGATATCGATATACTTTTTTCATTATCAGATTCAACGACAACATTTTTTATATTAAAGGTAATTTTAAAATTATCGTTAACTACTATTGAACGAAATGTCATTTCACCTGATATATTAACATCCTTTATTTCATCAGGATTTACATCTTTAGGGTTGTTGAAAAAAATACAAATTTCTCCTTGCATATTACAGATGGTCTTATCTTTTCTTTCTAAAGCTTCATCCATAAGGTTTTTGTTCTTTTATACTTTTTCTTGTTTCATTGCTTTTTCTAGTTTTAAATATATTACTAGAAGGAGAGGAGAAACTTTTGTTAGAGATACTTTAATTGATGTTCTACCAGGTATACTAAAAGCCCTTCCACTGAAGGAAATTGAAGAACTCATATTATTTACCATAATAGTTTTTATCCAATAGTTGTTATATTTATCTTTGTTCAATTTTACATCCTTGACATATTTCTCAGTATCTTTAACAGATGAAGAGATTGATTGAAACTTGTCTTTTGTGTCTTGAAACATTGTATTTATTAAGTGAAAAAGTTGGAGGATAAAATGTTTTTAAGCACAGATTCACCTATAAATTAAACGAAATTTTCATCAAGAAAATTTTAGTTTAAGCAAAGTTTTATTCTATAAATATGGTGAATACAACGTACTGCGATGTTTGTAATCACGAATATAAACATTATAGAAAACACCTCCGAACCAACAAACACACATTTAATCTGTTTCATAAAATATCTCCTCTTGAGTTGGAAAGAAAACATTGTGATATCTGTTCAAAGGATGTTTTGAAGAGTAGTTATAATAAACATCTTCAATCACAAAAACACAAGAAAAATGAGTTTAAAGTAAAGGGAGACTATTATATTGAAAACACTGATGGGGCATTTAAAGGGCATATAAAAATAAGGATTTTTCAATTTGGAGAACCCGGTCCATCATCAATAGCTGAATCAATTGAAATAGTGAAACCCGATGTTGAAAAATTTATTAAAAAGACATTAAAAGAAATGAAAACTTTAAAGTTTTTTGGGAGTGAAAATGAATATGAAAAGACAAGATGAAGAACAAACTCCTTATATGAGAACAGATCTTCATTTTATAACATCATTTCAAGATTTTTTGAATAGTGGGGTTTATGAAGAACTATCAAGACAAGAGGAGGATGTTGATAATACAGTGGTAGGAAGTGGATTCAATATTAAAAAAAAATCATCTTTTTAGATATACACATTCTAAAATCAAACCCTCTTAAAGCTTCTTCTTATATTGAATTACCAAAAGAAATAGAACTAAAGAAGGCAGTTGTTAATATTGAGAACAATGATAATAAATGTTTTCTCTGGTCTGTTCTTGCTCACTTACATCCACCAAAATGTAATTCAGAAAGAGTAAAACAATATATGAAATATGAGAATACCTTGGACATTAAAGATTTTAAATTCCCAATGCCACTAACAGATATTCCTAAATTTGAGAAAAAGAATAATCTTTCTATTAATGTATATGGATTAACGGATACAAACAAAGTTCAAATATTAAAAATTTCAAACAACTATAAAAATGAAGAAACACACATTGACCTTTTATATTTTAATGTTGGAAAGAATTCACATTACACATACATCAATAATTTATCAAGATTAATCTCTTCTCAGGTATTCAGAACAGCAAACAAAATATATCCTTGTAAGCGATGTCTTAATTCATTTCATACAAAAGAACGATTAGAACAACATTCAAAATATTGTAGTAATCATAAATCAGCTGTAATTACAATGCCTAAACCTGGTGAAAAGATTTATTTTGAAGATTATAATAAATCTATCATGCACCCATTTGTGATATACGCTGATTTTGAATGTATCCTTAAAAAGATAAATACTGCTTCTCCTAATCCAAAAGAACCATATACAAATAAATATCAAAAACATATTCCTTGTGGTTTCTGTTATTATATCAAATCATCTGTTGGAGAAAAGTATAACAAACTTGAACATTATCGTGGAAAAAATGCTTCACAAGAGTTTGTAAAACGATTAGAAAAGGATTGTATAAGACTCACTAAATTAATGAAAGAAATAAATGAACCGATGAAATTAACCAAAGAAGAAAAATTAGAATTTAGAATGAACAATATCTGTCATATTTGTGAGGGGGAAATTAAGGAGTCTAAAGTTAGAGACCATTGTCATCTTACTGGTAAATATAGAGGTCCCGCTCATTCCTGTTGTAATCTTAATTATAAATTACCTTCTTTTATTCCAGTCTTTCTTCACAACAGCGCCAACTATGATACACATCTATTTATAAATGAACTTTCAAAAACACCAGGGAATATTTCTGCTATAACAAACACAAGTCAAAAGTATATTTCATTTTCAAAAATGATATTCACAAAACCTTTAACTCGTATTAGGTTTTTAGATTCTTACAAGTTTATGGGAACACCACTAGCCTACCTCGCATCAAATCTAAGCTCCACGGACTCTTTTCCAAATCTTAATTCATTCTTTCCAAAAGAGGAAATTCTCACTAAAGAGGAAATTCAGATTAAAGAGAGAATTCAAAGTAAAGAGGAAACTCTAATTAATGAAGAAATTCTAACTGAAGATGAAATTCTAATTATAAAGAAAATTCGAACGAAAGAGGAAATTCAGATTAAAGATGAAATTCTGATTAAAGAAGGAATTCTTACGAGAGAGGAAATTCAAACAAGGAATGAAATTCAAAGTAAAGAGAAAATTCTTACAAGTAAGGGAATTTATCCTTATGATTATATGGATTCATTTATGAGATTTAAAGAAACACAACTTCCTTCAAAAGAAAGTTTCTATAATAACCTTTATGAAGAAGAGATAAGTGATAAGGAATATAAACACGCACAAGAAATATGGAAAATATTTAAGATAAAGAACCTTGGAGAATATCACGATTTATATCTAAAAACAGATGTTTTATTGTTAGCTGATGTGTTTGAAGCTTTTAGATCACTCTGTCATAATAAAAATTGTAATGGATTAGATCCTGCCCACTATTTCACAGCTCCTGGTTTAGCTTGGAGTGCAATGTTGAAAATGACAAAACAAGATATAGATTTAATCAGTGATGTGGATATGCTTTTGATGATTGAGAAGTCCAAGAGAGGTGGAATATCACAAGTATGTTCAAAAAGATATGCTAAAGCAAATAATAAATATCTTCCAAATTATGATAGTGAAAAAGATAGTAATTATTTGATGTATTTTGATGCTAATAATTTGTATGGATGGGCAATGTCTCAATCTCTGCCTTATGGTAAATTAGAGTGGGTGGAAGAAAAGGATTATGAAAAGGCTTTGATGAATATTGTTATTTCTTCTCAAGAGGAATTGAATGACGAAGAAGAAGGTTATTATTTTGAAGTTGATTTGAGGTACCCGAGTGATCTTCATAATAAGCATAAAGATCTTCCTTTTGCATGTGAGAAAGAAACTCCAAAGAAAGAATGGTTAAGTGATTATCATAAAAGTTTTAATATTAAAGGCAAATCAACAGAAAAGTTATTAACAACATTCTATGATAAAGAGGGATATGTTTTACATCAGAGAAGCTTAAAACAGTTTTTGAGAGAAGGATTGAGAGTAGCTAAAATTCATAGAGTTTTAAAATTTAAACAAAGTCCTTGGGTGAAAAAGTATATTCAATTCAATACAGATATGAGAGCAAATACAAAAGTAAAATTTGAAGGGGACTTTTATAAATTAATGAATAATGCTGTATTTGGAAAGACTATGGAAAATGTTAGAAACAGGCAAAACATTAGATTCGCAACATCTTGGAAAGAAGCTTCGAGATTGATAAATAAACCAAGTTTTGAGAGAGAAGAGGTTTTTTCAGAGAACTTTTCTGCAATTCATATGAAAAAGGAAAGTATTGTAATGGATAAACCAATTTATATTGGAACAGCAGTTCTTGATTTATCAAAGATATTGATGTATGATTATTTGTATAATGACTTAAAGAAAGAGTATGGTGAAAATGTTTCATTGTTGTATATGGATACTGATAGTTTTATCCCAGATATAAAAACTGATGATGTTTATGAAGATATGAAGAAAAATATTGGAGTATATGATACAAGTAATTTCAGCAAGAAGAGTGAGTTATTTTCCAAAAAGAATGAAAAGGTTATTGGTAAGTTTAAGGATGAGTTGGGTGGAAAAGTAATGAGTGAGTTTATTGGATTGAGAGCAAAGGCATATGCTTATAAGTATGGTGAACAGATTGATAAGAGGTTAAAGGGAATAAAGAAA
>NW_028222272.1:5000-17500 GCF_056783735.1 Eptatretus burgeri
AAGCATATCCACATCACTGATTAAATCTATATCTTGTTTTGTCATTTTCAACATTGCACTCCAAGCTAAACCAGGAGCTGTGAAATAGTGGGCAGGATCTAATCCATAACAATTTTTATTATGACAGAGTGATCTAAAAGCTTCAAACACATCAGCTAACAATAAAACATCTGTTTTTAGATATAAATCGTGATATTCTCCAAGGTTCTTTATCTTAAATATTTTCCATATTTCTTGTGCGTGTTTATATTCCTTATCACTTATCTCTTCTTCATAAAGGTTATTATAGAAACTTTCTTTTGAAGGAAATTGTGTTTCTTTAAATCTCATAAATGAATCCATATAATCATAAGGATAAATTCCCTTACTTGTAAGAATTTTCTCTTTACTTTGAATTTCATTCCTTGTTTGAATTTCCTCTCTCGTAAGAATTCCTTCTTTAATCAGAATTTCATCTTTAATCTGAATTTCCTCTTTAGTTCGAATTTTCTTTATAATTAGAATTTCATCTTCAGTTAGAATTTCTTCATTAATTAGAGTTTCCTCTTTACTTTGAATTCTCTCTTTAATCTGAATTTCCTCTTGAGTGAGAATTTCCTCTTTTGGAAAGAATGAATTAAGATTTGGAAAAGAGTCCGTGGAGCTTAGATTTGATGCGAGGTAGGCTAGTGGTGTTCCCATAAACTTGTAAGAATCTAAAAACCTAATACGAGTTAAAGGTTTTGTGAATATCATTTTTGAAAATGAAATATACTTTTGACTTGTGTTTGTTATAGCAGAAATATTCCCTGGTGTTTTTGAAAGTTCATTTATAAATAGATGTGTATCATAGTTGGCGCTGTTGTGAAGAAAGACTGGAATAAAAGAAGGTAATTTATAATTAAGATTACAACAGGAATGAGCGGGACCTCTATATTTACCAGTAAGATGACAATGGTCTCTAACTTTAGACTCCTTAATTTCCCACTCACAAATATGGCAGATATTGTTCATTCTAAATTCTAATTTTTCTTCTTTGGTTAATTTCATCGGTTCATTTGTTTCTTTCATTAATTTAGTGAGTCTTATACAATCCTTTTCTAATCGTTTTACAAACTCTTGTGAAGCATTTTTTCCACGATAATGTTCAAGTTTGTTATACTTTTCTCCAACAGATGATTTGATGTAATAACAGAAACCACAAGGAATATGTTTTTGATATTTATTTGTATATGGTTCTTTTGGATTAGGAGAAGCAGTATTTATCTTTTTAAGGATACATTCAAAATCAGCGTATATCACAAATGGGTGCATGATAGATTTATTATAATCTTCAAAATAAATCTTTTCACCAGGTTTAGGCATTGTAATTACAGCTGATTTATGATTACTACAATATTTTGAATGTTGTTCTAATCGTTCTTTTGTATGAAATGAATTAAGACATCGCTTACAAGGATATATTTTGTTTGCTGTTCTGAATACCTGAGAAGAGATTAATCTTGATAAATTATTGATGTATGTGTAATGTGAATTCTTTCCAACACTAAAATATAAAAGGTCAATGTGTGTTTCTTCATTTTTATAGTTGTTTGAAATTTTTAATATTTGAACTTTGTTTGTATCCGTTAATCCATATACATTAATAGAAAGATTATTATTTTTCTCAAATTTAGGAATATCTGTTAGTGGCATTGGGAATTTAAAATCTTTAATGTCCAAGGTATTCTCATATTTCATATATTGTTTTACTCTTTCTGAATTACATTTTGGTGGATGTAAGTGAGCAAGAACAGACCAGAGAAAACATTTATTATCATTGTTCTTAATATTAACAACTGCCTTCTTTAGTTTTATTTCTTTTGGTAATTCAATATAAGAAGAAGCTTTAAGAGGGTTTGATTTTAGAATGTGTATATCTAAAAGATGATTTTTTTAATATTGAATCCACTTCCTACCACTGTATTATCAACATCCTCCTCTTGTCTTGATAGTTCTTCATAAACCCCACTATTCAAAAAATCTTGAAATGATGTTATAAAATGAAGATCTGTTCTCATATAAGGAGTTTGTTCTTCATCTTGTCTTTTCATATTCATTTTCACTCCCATATAAAACTTTAAAGTTTTTATTTCTTTTAATGTCTTTTTAATAAATTTTTCAACATCGGGTTTCACTATTTCAATTGATTCAGCTATTGATGATGGACCGGGTTCTCCAAATTGAAAAATCCTTATTTTTATATGCCCTTTAAATGCCTCATCAGTGTTTTTAATATAATAGTCTCCCTTTACTTTAAACTCATTTTTCTTGTGTTTTTGTGATTGAAGATGTTGATTATAACTACTCTTCAAAACATCCTTTGAACAGATATCACAATGTTTTCTTTCCAACTCAAGAGGAGATATTTGATGAAATAGATTAAATGTGTGTTTGTTGGTTCGGAGGTGTTTTCTATAATGTTTATATTCGTGATTACAAACATCGCAGTACGTTGTATTCACCATATTTATAGAATAAAACTTTGCTTAAACTAAAATTTTCTTGATGAAAATTTCGTTTAATTTATAGGTGAATCTGTGCTTAAAAACATTTTATCCTCCAACTTTTTCACTTAATAAATACAATGTTTCAAGACACAAAAGACAAGTTTCAATCAATCTCTTCATCTGTTAAAGATACTGAGAAATATGTCAAGGATGTAAAATTGAACAAAGATAAATATAACAACTATTGGATAAAAACTATTATGGTAAATAATATGAGTTCTTCAATTTCCTTCAGTGGAAGGGCTTTTAGTATACCTGGTAGAACATCAATTAAAGTATCTCTAACAAAAGTTTCTCCTCTCCTTCTAGTAATATATTCAAAACTAGAAAAAGCAATGAAACAAGAAAAAGTATCAAAGAACAAAAACCTTATGGATGAAGCTTTAGAAAGAAAAGATAAGACCATCTGTAATATGCAAGGAGAAATTTGTATTTTTTTCAACAACCTTAAAGATGTAAATCCTGATGAAATAAAGGATGTTAATATATCAGGTGAAATGACATTTCGTTCAATAGTAGTTAACGATAATTTTAAAATTACCTTTAATATAAAAAATGTTGTCGTTGAATCTGATAATGAAAAAAATATATCGATATCGATGGTAATATACAACTGAAAGTATAGATGAATTTCAGTTTAAGTAAAGTTTTACTTTATAAATATGCTAGACTTTCCTGATTCTCCATATGACAAATTTGAGAATTGTCCTGCGTGTGAAAGACGGGGATTAAACACAGAGTCAAAAGCCTATAAACAATGTATATTCTGTGATTATCTTCTAATTAATGATAATAAAAAATATAAAAAGGAAAATAATTCTTTTAGATTTACACCAAAAATGAATTACTTTACAAGATTGATTAGAGAAATGAATGTAAAGTATGAGGATGATAACACACCTTTCCTTACAAGGGAAGAAACTGAACGTATAAGAGAAATGTTCAAAGGATTGTTGTTGTATATTATTCATGGATGTAATTTTCAGGGAAATATCAACACAAGATATTGTATAAATAAAATAATGGATTATCTTGAAATTAAACCTGAACTTAGGATAAAATATAGAGTTTCTAAAAAAGCCAATAATAAATTAAATAACCTGTTTTTCAAATATATAAATGAATGATTTTTTACCTATTTGGGAAAATAAGATAAAATTTAACAACCATAAAAATCTCCCAAATTCATTAAGATGTCTCATAGTTGGTTCAAGTGGATGTGGAAAAACCTGCTTACTTTTAAAAATGCTCCTCACTCCCAACTTTTTAGATTATGATAATTTAATAATTTTCACAAAGTCGAGTTTTCAACCAGAGTATCAACTACTCTCACAAGGTTTTAATGCTGGTCTTCAAAAAGAAGATATAATAGGTTTATTTAAACGTCAAAAAAACCTAAATGATTATAACATTGAAGATATAATTCAACTATTTTGTGATACACAGAGATGTAAAAGAAATCAAATCTTATAACTTGTATTCTTAGTGATAATACGGATGATATACCGTCTCCCCAAGATTTGGATAAATCAAAAAAGAACCTCGTTATCTTTGATGATTGTGTTAATGAGAGAAACCAAACGGTAATGGACAGCTACTACACAAGAGGGAGACATTCTTCTTGTAATTGTATTTATCTTAGTCAATCGTACTTTCAACTTCCTCGTCGTTCCATCAGAAACAATGCTAATACTTTTATTTTATTCAAGTTAAATTCAATAGATATCAATAATTTTTGGAGAGATAATTGTTCTACATTATGTAGTAAAAAGAAATTTGAGGATTATATGAAGCACACGACTGAAAAATATAAATATATTGTTGTGAAACAAGATGAGATATTAAGGGATATATTTTTTGTTTTATAAACAATTACATATATAAATGACAACTATTATTATAAATCTTGTGGGTAAATCTGCTTCTGGAAAAAACTTTCATAAATCAAGGTTCTTGTGTAGTACAAATGAGAATATTGTAAATTTACTTAAAAAACACCCCGTGATACGCATTGTATCAACAACAACTAGAGCAATAAGACCTGGAGAAGTAAAAGGTGAAGATTATCACTATATTTCAGTGGAGGAACATATGCGATTGAGGAATGAAGGACAAATATTTGAGGAGGTTTCTCTTGGTACAACAAAATATTCACATTGTAAGAGTGAGTTAAAGAAACTAAAATCTGGTGGTGTTGGGATATTAGAAACTAATCCAGAAGGAACGAGACAAATTATTAAATATCTGAGCGGAGTGAAGATTTTATCATTCGGTTTTGATGTTGATGAAGAAACTCAACACAAACGTCTGAAAAGCAGAGATGCAAGGATTAGTGAAGAAGAAATTACAACTCGCATTAATGTTAATAAAGAATTTGATGAAATATTTAAAGAAAAGGATTTATTTGAACACATCTACTTGAATGATGAAGAAAAGGAAAATTTCCCTGTTGATCTTTACAATTCATTAAATGATATTTTACAATAAATAAATGGATACAAAAGAAAGAGCAAGAAGATTTAAGGAACATCAAGAGTTGGTTTCAAAAGTTGTAAAACAACAGGAAGACATAAAGAAGAAACGCAGACAGAAACTAACGGGCGAAGAAGCATTTGAAAAAAAACAAGAGAAATTTTTTAAACCACTTTTAAAAACTTCCCAAGAAAAAATGAAAGATGTTTCCACAGTTCCCACAGTAGAATATACTCCTAGAAAGCTTCAAATGTTAAAAGATTTCAGTCAAATGACGGAGGAAGAATTAGAGCATTTAGGAGAATTAGAATATGATGATGAAGGTTTATTTCAACAACTGGAAGAGATTAATCAACTCCCTGATTATATTGTGAATGCTGTTCAAAACAATGAATATTCAGCGGATTCAAAAACCAAAGCAGGACTCATTCCAACAGAACAACTAGCAATATTTCTTCTTGTTCAAGAAAAGGTATTGATATTTAATGATGAATTAAGGTTCTTAAGTTCTGCTCAACCCCCTGTTAAACTAACTCCGAGATTAATGTTTCTTCTCACAAAAGATGGAAGACAAGGTTCAACTGTGAGGGATGAATCAAAGTATATTGATAAACCATTGGATATGGAAAATAATGATGATAGAGTATATATTGATTTGCTGAACACTCTAAATTATAAGGTTATTCTTTCTGGTAAAAGTAGGAAGAATGAGAAGGAGAAACACATTATTCAGGCTTTAAGTATCCTTGGTTCAGGTATTAGTTTTCTTCCAAATGACCCATCGCAATTAGTTAATAGACTGTTATTGTTGTTCGGCAGTAAGAAGGCTGGAAATAACAATTGTTTTAATGAAGCATCAGCCATTTTAGATCAGTTGATGAACATGAAAATAATTAATAAATCTCAATATAAAGACATTTTATCTCATATTAAATAAGATGAGAAGCACAATCCTGAGTTTTAATTTCACAACAAGCGACCACACATCTTCATTCCCATACCCACTACAACTTGACACAACAAAAGAATATGAGGCATCTTTATTGTCCATGGAGACTTATAATACCTTATTTAATATAACCGAGAAAAATGACAAGTTTAGTTATAATCCGGGAAGTGGATACAAAACGATAACAGTCTCACCCGGAGCATACGAGATTTCTCAAATATCTTCCGAAATTGCTCGTCTTATGAAAGAACAGGGTGATGAACCAAAAATATTGTTATAAACATTCAAAAACATACTTCAAAATCAACGATTAAAGTTAAAAATAACTACAAGGTTGATTTCACAATTGATAATTCATTTAGAGAGTTATTAGGTTTCTCCTCAAAAAAGATTGAAACTAATGGGACGTTTTACAGTGATAATGTCATTCAAATATCCTCAGGAATAAATTCGGTGTTAATTCACTGTGATTTGATTGATGGTGCTTATAATGATGGATTAAAAACAAATACAATATTTTCATTCAGCGCATACTCAACCCCAAGTGGTTATAAATTCAATATGGAGCCTAAAAATTTGGTTTATCTACCTGTGTCAGGAAAAACCATACACAGAGTAAATTTTAGGATAACCGACCAAGATAATCGTGTGATTTCTTTTAATGGAGAAGTTATATCCATCAGAATTCACCTACGTGAAGTTTTTCAATAAATAAATACGATGGTTATTGTGAGGAAGCACGAGTTGGGAAAATATAAAATAATTACAGGGGATGGGATGTTCCTTTCCCCGTACTACAAGGGTGAAGGTATGTATCTTGGTAGAGGATACTATAAACCTAAGAGACAAAGGGGTGTTGGACATCAATTTAGAGGAGATGGTATAATTGATACTCTCATGGGTATTGGTTCAACTATTCTTAAACATAAAGATCTTATTGGTTCAACTGCTTCTGCTGTGGGAAATGTAGCAGGTGCTGTAAAGAGTATAAAAGATGCTCAGAAGGAATCTCATAAATTACAAGCAATAAAAGAAATTAAGAAAGGCCAAACTCAGTTGTCCCCCCAAGAACGACAGAAAATAATTCAAATACTTGGATCAGGGTTTCAAAAGTTTTAACATCTTTTTTCCTAAATAAATACAAGTATGGAAGCAATTGATAGTATCTATGATTTGGATGATACTATTATTATCTCAAACTCCACTAAAAAAGAAGATTACTTCAAGGTAAATGCAATAACTGGAACAGACTGGAATACAAATGGTACAAAAAGTTTTGAAATAAATAATCAACAAACCTATTTGAATCTCTCCGAAAGTTTCTTGTTGTGTAAATTTAAATTCACTAAGGCTGGGAATAACACAAACGCTACACTTGTAAATGATTTCTTCTGGAAAATGTTTGATAGTGTGCGATTGTATATTGGAACACAAGAAGTTGAAGCGGTTGATTATGTCTCTGCTGTATCTGAAATGATGAAATTTACACTCTATACATTCAGTGATAGAATGGGAAAGGGGTCTGTCGAAGGTTTTATTCCTGATATGTCAATATTCCTGATATTCCTGATATTCCTGACAGACCCTGGATATATTCAAAGGAAAGGAATGTATAATGATGATACAAAAGCAGAAAATAGTTTTACTGTGGCAGTTCCTCTTAAAGGTATATTTGGATTTTGTGATTATGATAAAGTTCTGTATGGTCTTAAAATTAGATTTCAACTACAAAGGAATGATAATGAAAATAGATTGCTTTTTGGTGTTGGTAATGCTTTTGGTGATCAGAATAAATTTGTAATTGAGGAGATGAGTTGGTATATCAGTGAATATACTCCTAATCTTAAAACAGAAGAGATGTTGAATCGAAGACTTAACTCAAAGAGACCACTCAGTGTATCATACCTCAAAAGAAGATGTCAACACGTTAAACTCAATCAAACTACTTACACGTGGAATTTGGGTGTTCTGGAAGGAAAGCCACGATATCTGTGGATGATTTTTAAAAAGCCAGATGGTGATACTGCGACTGATAAGAATAATGCATTGAGTGATAATGCTAAGGTGAAACAACTTCGCGTTTCTCTAGATGGAACATTTTATCCACGAGATAGATTGGAAATTAATTGGGAAAAAAATGATTTTGCTGAAGCATACAAGTCTTACCAAAAGGTGTGTGAAAGTAATGGAAATAAAGAACCTATTTTGGATATGACAGCATTTAAAAGTTTGTATACAATCTATACGTTTGACCTGAGCGCTCAAAAAGAAACTATAAAGTCTAATCGAGTGGATACTTCCCTATACATTGAAAGAGGAGAGAGTGAAGAAGTTGATACATATTGTTTGCTTTTGGAAGAAACAGAATTGCAGATTAATACAGATAATGGTGTGATGATTAGTCTCACATAATTTTTTGTTAAATAAATGAGTGGCAAAGTACCAACTGGGGTATATGTTAATCAAATCAATCTTCATAAACTATCATCTTGTGTTCAAAATCAAAAGCCTTGTACGATTAACGTTAATACAATTCAGAGAAAAGGAGCAGTAAGAATTGATGTTTTGCTCACAAGAGAACAGGTTAAAATCTTGAATGACACTGGCTCACTTAAAATTAAAATGACAAAACCAATGTTGAAAAAATATTCAATAAGAGAGACGAGTGGAGGATTTCTCCCATTTCTAATTCCTTTATTTGCTGGTTTAAGTGCGGTTGGAGCATTGACGGGTGGTATTTCAACAGCGGTCAAAACTGCCAACGAAAGGAAGGCTCAACTCCAGGCTCAAAAAGAATTGGAAAGACATAACAAAGAGTTGGAGAAACAAATTAGTGGAAGTGGTGTAATTGTAGATTTTGCTGAAAAACTTGAAGGTCTGCCTGATAAAGCGAGATTGTTAGTTGGAGATATGCTTTCTTCTATAGCACAAGCAGGTGTAAAATTAACGAAAAGAGGTAATGGATTATATCTTTCTAATAAATAAATGAGCATTGATGAGTGGTTGAAAGAATTTGGAAAGAATACAACATCAAATTTACAACTTGCCAAATATTGTAAGAAATTAAAAATTCATAATGTGGTTATTTGTATGAGAGATGAATTAACAAATGTGTCGAAACATACAAAGAATATTATTATGAACTTAGAAGATAATGATGGGAACGGTTCTCATTGGGTTTGTATTTTTAATAGTCAAGACAAATATTATTTTGATAGTTTTGGTCTTCCACCACCTGTTGAAGTCATAAAATTCTTACAGAATGGTGTTTATCAAACACTTCAAGTCCAAGAATTAAATTCCAAGTGTTGTGGTCAATTATGTCTATATGTGTTATTTCAACTCAACAAAAATAAAAAATTTTATGATATTATTTTTAATCTAATATAAATGACTTATGTTGGTAAAGATGGTTCTATCTTTGGTGTATCTCAAGAACTGGATATTGATTTATCAAATTATTACACAAAGGCACAGGCTGAACGACATAAATATAATATAAACAAAAATATTAACATGAAAAATGCTTATAAATTAAAAAATTATCCAAGCCCGACTGACGCGAATGACTTGGTGAGATTAAGCGATTTATCACAATATATATACTTAAATAAAACGGCTGTGTATTCTAAAGATACAGAAGTGTTGATATTATCTCCAGGTCATACAGAATTCACAGTTCGAATTAAAATAAATTTTTATAAAGAAGGGCGTATCGTTTGTATGAGAATAGAACAATGGGGGTATGATATGAATGATTTAGGGTATAATTGGTCATTTAAAATTAACCTCGAAGACCTGGAACAATTAAATCAGTCTCGTAAGGAAGAATATTATCCACTTGGTATCGAGAATGAGTTTTGTGGAGCCACGATTAGTAAACAACAAATAAAAAGAATTTAATAAGGGTAAATATAATAATGGTTTTGCCCTTGTTTATCTCATGAAAACAGAAAAAACAGGATTATATATAATAAGTAAGGAAATACAAAATGATTTAACTATGGGAAGATGGGGAGGTGTTTCGTGCCATAATATTATTCTAACATATATTTCTAATACATAAATGACAGCAAGAAGGCTTCAAGAAAATTATCATTTCTGTGTCCAAGCATACCTTCAAGAAAAGGGTATTCGGTATTTTAATAAATATGTTCTACAACATAAGAATGAGGTATTTTCAATAAAAGATTGGCATTATGCTGATGTTGATAAACCGACAACTTTAGATTTAATTAGAATGTTAAATAATGAAAAAATTATAAGGTTAAGAAAAGGTAAGGCTCTTTTAGAAATTCAAAAGAAATTTTATTGTTTTCCTGTTGTAAAAAATTATTTTGGATACAGGAATAACAAGAAATCCTGATGAATATATGTATAATATTCTATGGGGTGTAAACGATTCAAGGATAGTAAGGGATGAGGAAGGAGTTGAAGAAGAGAGGGAAGAGGAGGAAAAGGAGAAGGAGGAGAGAGAGAAGGAGGAAAGAGAGAATAGAGAGAGGGAGAAGAAAGAGAAGGAGGAAAGAGAGAATAGAGAGAGGGAGGAAAGAGAGAAGAGAGAGAGGGAGGAAAGAGAGAGAATGAATAAATATCAAAATATGGAAACCAGTGAGATTCAAAAAAGAATAGAGGTATTAAAGAAAATAACTTATCTCACCAGGGAGGAATACAAAGAATTAACAAGTCTATTTGCAATACTTTCAACAAAACTATTAGCATCGTCAAGCTATTCATTTTAATTCAAGTTTTTTCTTAAATAAATGGAGGAGAGAGTGAAGGCATTTCTAAGGATTCTTTATGTTTTAAAAATTAAGATTCAAATGTGCATGTTGGAAACTAAAAAGGTTTTTGCACTCTGCAGAAATTTTTCTCATAAATAAATGAGTTATTGTCTCAAATGTAAAAAGAAAACTAATACTAAAAATATTTCATATATTAAAAGTAAAAATAACAGGGTTATACAAAAAGGTATATGTTCGGTGTGTGGTTCAAAAAAAAATCAATTTATCTCCAAACACAAACTCGGAGGAGATATACAAAAGTTTTTATCAGGAAGTAAATTTACAACTACTGGAATACCAGGGGAATTACATCTTCCAGGGTATTCTTTCTGTGGTCCAGGCACAAACTTGGATAAAAGATTAGATGAGGCAGACAATCCTAAATCCTGGAGTAAACCAATCAATAGAGTTGATGAAGTGTGCATGAGACACGATATTGATTATGGGAATACCACAACGTTGGAAGAAAAGCATGAAGCCGATAGAGAAATGTTGTATAATTTGTCTCTGATACAAAATCCAACCTTGAGAGAAAAAGTTGATAGGTTCATCGTGAAGAAGATGATTAGTGCTAAATTGAAACTTGGAAAAAACTTATCGGCTCTAATGATGCCATTAAGACTGAAGAGCAATTAGCTGATGAATTACATAAACCAATATTCACAAAGTTTCAGAGAAGGAAAGTTTATTCCAAGGAAGTTGATTATATCTGGTCTGCTGATTTGATTGAACTCAATAATGATAAGGGGTACAAGTATGCTTTAACCGTTATTGATTTGAGGAGTAGATATGCGTGGGTTGTCCCTTTAAAAAACAAAACAGGTAATACTCTTATGTTAGCTTTTCAACAGATATTTAATAAAAGTAAGAGAAAACCTAAGAAATTGTGGACTGATGAGGGTAGAGAGTTTTATAACAAGACATTTATGAATTTTCTAAAAAATAACAGTATTACATTATACAGTACCTTTAATGAAGGGAAGGCAGTTGTTGTTGAACGTTTTAATCGTACCTTAAAAGAGAGACTATATAAAAAATTCACACAACTCGGTTCACAACAATGGTTATCTTTTATTCAGGATATTGTGGATAAGTATAATGACACGATTCACACGTCAACGAATATGAAGCCATCAGAAACATTTACAAAATTAAAATATGAAAAAGAGATTAATGTCAGAAAACCTAAGTTCAAAGTTGGTGATATCGTAAGAATATATAGGTGGAAATCTCATTTTGAAAAGGGTTTTACTGAACGATGGACGAAAGAACTTTTTAAAATTGTTGATGTAATAGATACAGTTCCTTGGACTTATAAAATATATGATTTGGAAGGGGAAGAGATTTTAGGTTCATTTTAGTCACAGGAATTACAAAAGACAAAACTAAGCAGATAATACACCTTTGTGGACACTCGAGGGCCAAGTCCGAGGTGTATAACAGTATATAATGTGTGTCAAGGGGGACGTTCTTAGATCTGTGAACCGCAAACACAGAATCCTCAACTGAATAGTCAAGGCTTAACTTTTGTTTGTGTGTGTGTGTGTGTGTGTGTGCAATGGGAGCAATAGGTTGGCGCTTCACTCCCTCCTACTATACACCGTTGTGGACACTCGAGGGCCAAGTCCGAGGTGTATAACAGTATATAATGTGTGTCAAGGGGTGGACGTTCTTACATCTGTGAACCCCAAACACAGAATCCTCAACTGAATAGTCAAGGCTTAACTTTTGTTTGTTGATGTGTATGTGTGTGTGTCCCAACCCTCA
>NW_028222272.1:22500-42500 GCF_056783735.1 Eptatretus burgeri
GTTCGTCAGTCAGAGCCGTGTGGAAGTCTGGAGCCCGAAGCCTGCAGTAGCTGGAGAAGCTGAGGAGAGTCCAAAGAAGAGTCCAACGGGAGAGTCCAAAGAAGAGTCCGGAGTCGGAGAGTCGAGAGGAGAAGAGTCCAAAGAAGAGTCCAGAGTCGGAGAGTCCCGAGGCGGAGAGGCGGAGAGTCGGAAGCAGAGGGTCAAGACTTCGCGGGCGGTGGAGCTGCTCGTCGTGTGCGGAACGGAGGGGACGGAGCTGTGGAAAGGCGGCGACACCAGACGAGGGGGTGCTCGCGTCGTGCAGGAAGCTGCACCCGAGGGAGGCCGACAGCGCGACCTGGCCGAGGTGGAGACGCTCGTCGCACATAATAAAGATCCTCTATACCCCGAGCATCAGCAACCCCCTCCTGTTTCCCCCCGCGCTGAGATAGTGCGACCAAGGGGGCCCCTTTCCCACCCCCTGCCAGACACTGTCCGCGAGGTCCACGGAGTTGGGGCGCCATCGCCGCTCCGCGTCTCATGACCAGACGGGTAGGCGCGACCCGGTCTCGGCCTCAGGCCCGCCTCATCCTTGAGGGTATTTCTTTTCCTTGGTTTTGGGTATGTGTTGTCGGCGCCGTCTGTGAAGTAGAATTGTATAAGTGTTGCCGTGTGCTCGGTAGTCGGTATTAGCTCTGCATTGTCTTCGCTTTTATATTTGCTTTTTGTGTAAATGGCATTGTGTTTTCGCTTTTATATTTGCTTTTTGTGTAAATGGAATTGTGTTTTTTTTGTGTGCTTTTGGTGGAATTGAATATGTGTGCTTCCCGTGTGCCGCGAATAAATGTGCTTTATTATTGAACTGTTCTCCCGCTTCGCTTCGTCTTTTCCTCCATTGAATCCCCATCTTGCTTCACGTAAAGGGTTGGTAGTGGGCTGAATACGCCCGATAATTAATCGAACCGTCGAGGTCGACGATAACACCGCTCGGTTATTCTGATAGTACGGAACGGGTCGCTTAAGTGGCCCGTGTCCGAAGTCGACCTGCGGCGAGGTGCGATCGCCCGGTCTACCCTCCGCGTGGGTACTTAGGTAGGTCGAATTTGGCGAGCAACCCTATCCCACGCGGGGCTGATTGGCTCGATCGCGGTGAGACCGAAAGGTCCACCCGTGACTGGTTCCCGGCGTTAGTCCGAGAGGGTCACGACTGGATTGTCCGTCCGGTGGGCGACGTGCCGCGATTCGAGTTACGTGGCCGTCAGCACGCCGGCGGGCGCGAAGACCGCAACACTGGTGTCAGGTCGTGCGATACAAATTCATCGCCCTCCTCGCGGCACTGGTATCGGAGAACAGGAAAACAGGCTCTCCTGTCTCCGGCTAAATTCACGGGAATCGGTCCAGGGGTGAGAGAAGCGACCCCCGATTCCCTCCAAATTACGAGCGAGCAAATTAACCCTTCACGAGAAGCAAGATGGCGTCTCAAGGCGAGCGGGAGCCGGGGGTATTAGAAATGGATGTAGAATGTGTAGGATCCATGGTCCAGGATGGAATCCCCGAGCAGGAAATGTTGATTGTGCAGGAACACGGACTCGCCCAACTGAACCCAGAACCTGAAATGGGTGCGGCAGTGGCCGCAGTGTATGACACCTCCCCCCCCCCCCTCTCCACCAAAACCCTTCCCCAACCCTTGCCGAAACGGCTCAGCTGAGTGCATCCAACATGGCCCAGCTATGCGCCATGCTGGCGGCAATGAACGAAAAGATGAATGCGAAAATGATCGAAAAAATGGATGCAAATACAAATGAAGTGAAAACGACGATGGATGCGAATACACAGCAAATGAGGGAAGAGATGAAAAAGCTGCGGGGTGAGACGCAGAACATGGGCGGATGCCTGCAGGCGGGCATGAAGGCCGTGACAAAGGAAATAATAGTTGAGACAAGGGAGGTAAAGGGTGAAGAGTTGGCAGAGACACGGGAGATAGAAAAAATAGAGGAAAGA
Organism: Eptatretus burgeri; assembly: GCF_056783735.1. Taxonomy (NCBI): domain Eukaryota; kingdom Metazoa; phylum Chordata; class Myxini; order Myxiniformes; family Myxinidae; genus Eptatretus; species Eptatretus burgeri. The sequence goes on from NW_028222272.1 coordinate 24,481, forward strand.
CTACACGAGGAAGACGGGGTAAGTGACGCACACACACACACACAGAGGTAGTGGAGGATAATGGGGGTGAGCTGGCGGACTGGGTAGAGACCCAGTGCGAGCACCTGGATGGCCTCCTCCAGGAACGAGGGGAGGGAGTATGCCCCCTCGAGGCGAGTCACGACCAGGTGAGTTCGGTCGTGCTTTGCGAGGTTGAGGGGACGAGTGCTGTGGACAGGTGCTTGGAAAGCTTGGGGGGTATAGAGGCCCCGGAGACCCTTGTGGGGACACGAATCCCCAGTGTGGTTGTCCCTGTGTGTGGAAGCGACCCCGTGTGTGAGTGGTGTGGTGGCGATGGTGCCAGAGCGCGTGCTTCCCAGCACGCCGTGTGTGGATGAGGCACCGCGGTTGAGTGCCCCCGCGTGTGTGGATGAGGCACGGAGTGTGAGTGAGGCACCGCGGGTTAGTGCCCCCGCGTGTGTGGGTGAGGCACCGTGTGTGGAAGAGACCGCGTGTGTGAGTGTCGCCGTGTGTATGAGTGAGGTACCGCGGGTGAGTGCCCCCGCGTGTGTGGATGAGGCACGGAGTGCGAGTGAGGCACCGCGGGTGAATGCCCCGCACGCGTGAGTGAACGGCCGTGTGCAAGGTCGCTGTGTGCCAGGGAGACCGTGTGTGTGAGAGAGCGGTATGTGAGGGAGATGTCGGTTGGCATGCGGGAGCACGCAGCCGCGTCTCCCGGTGTGAATGTGATGGTGTGGACTGTGTGCGTCGTAACACGCAGGTATGCGTGGGTCGAATGGCGACGACGAAGGCGACAGAGGAAAGAAAGCCGAGTAGCGGCTGTAGTTGTTTCGGGGACCGTGCCGGGTTCACCCAGCAGTGAGCACGAGGTCCGTGCTGTGCAACGCACGAGACCACCACGTGCTCGCTTGCGAGAGTGAAGTCCCGGTCCGGAAACGCCAGCGGTGGATTTGCCGATCCCGCGGACGGACAAAGTTTAGGCAGGTAAATGGATTTGGACCGGACGGGTTCTCCACGCGATCGTGTGTGTTAAGCTCCAACGGGCAAAGCACATGTGTTCGCGTGGGGAACCCCTCGAGACGTGGGCTTGTGTTTTTTTTTTTTTTTTTGCGCACGGTGACGTCATGGCTGCACGTGTGGTTGGAATCCGGCAGGAGGGGTATCTCTGCCGGATGGTACCGTCCAAGGAGGGACGAGGAACACGTGCAGCTGAATGACGTCACGGGCAGGTGCAAAGTGCGCGAGCTCTGAGTTGCCGCGCAGGTGCTGCGCATGTAAAGAGAAAAAAAAGGAAAACAGCAAGCCTCACTTTCGGGTGCACAGGATTCCTGGGCAAGGGGTGGAAGACCCCCTTACCTGGGCACAGGATGAAAACTAGTTAGGGGGAAGGGTTAGCTTAGTTAGACCGACTTCATGGGGCAGGGGTAAGTCCTCATGGAGTCCGTGGAATGGATTAGTTAGAGGGATTGTAGCGAGATTTAGGTTGGGAAATAAAATGATTGATTTGGAGACAGAGACAGACTTGTGGATGTGTAGAGGGGATGTACTTTAGCGACGTAGTGTTAAAAGGAACGTGCTGTAGTATAAGGGACGACGTGGGAGCACGAGTTAGTTAGGGGAGGTAGTTAGAAGGATGGCAGAGTTCAGTGGTGTGTGTGTTGAAGAGTTGGTGAGTGAAGTGGAAGCATGTGCTTGGTGAGTGAGTGAGGCCAGCGGGTCTGTGTGTGTGGAGTGAATGGGGAATGCATGGTGCGATGAGTGATTGGGGGGAGGAGTGACTCCCGCCCAAGGGACCCCGGGGTCAGTGTAGAGTGAGTTAGGGGGTTAGTTAAATTACAAATTGGAGGTCGTTTTGTTGTTGGTGGGGAAGTAGGCTCGAAACCCGTTTGGAGAGGTGCAGGAGCCCTGTTGACGGGCTTGGGAGCGTGGCTGCGAAAGGTGAGTATCGCTGAGTGGGTACCCCGGGCACCAGGCTAGTCGGCCGCGGTAGGCCAAGGGCCCATGGGGGGCCGGGATAGAGTAGTGGGCACGGGTGCGCCTGCTTGGTGCGGGGGCCCGGGGCGCCATTAGCCGCGTGGGCAATGTTGTGGGCATGGGTGACCCTCGGAAAGGGGCCCGGGAGGCCGGCCTGCCACGTGTGCGTTTCAGGGGAGGTGCCATGGGGGGCACTCCCCGGTGTTAGGGAGCTGGTAGGCTCGGAGGCAGTGTAGTGCCCGGGGGTGCCATAGCGGGAGATTCGGCAGAGGGTCGTGCCTGCCAAAGGGAGCCACGTGTCCCAGCCAGGAGACCGTGTGAGGGCACGGAGAGAAAATTGGGGGGCGAGGCCCGAAATTGTGAGGACACCAACACAGGCGACGGGAATCTGGGTTGTTAGAACCAATAGTTTAAGCGAGAGGCGCTTGTTGAAGCCCCGGGGTAGTTTAACAGTTAAATGGATAGGGTAGATTAGGAAGTGTACCCCTCCGCACCATCCATCCCCTCGCTGTCGTTGTGGGCCGCTGGACCCACTTGGTGTTAAGATCGCCGAACTCTGGGGAGGCCATTCTGAGGCTTCGTTGGGCCTCGACACAGGACGTTAGCTCTCCCTTATTCCCCTCCGGGAAGGGAACATAGGGGTTGGGAGTAGGCTAGGTGACAGGATAGGTTAGCCGAACAAAGACGATAAAGGGGGTTAGGGGATGATTTATAGTGGGGAAGTAAAAATAAAAACAACAAAAAAATAAGTTGGGGCTAAATTGGGGTTTGACAAATTAAGGGAGTGGGTATGTACAGTGACAGGCAAAGGCGATAGGTGGGAGGGAGACAGGTAGGTAGGTCCGAGCCCGCCTTCCAAGTGGCCAGCACCACCGCACCCCCTCCACCAACCTCCACTGAACGGCAAAGGCTGGCCAGCTTCATCGGCTGGCTGTTTTTTCTTCAAGGCCTGTGCCGGCCAACTTCATCGGCAGCTGTTATTTTGCTGCAAGGTCTGTGCCGGCCAGTTCATCTGCTGGCTGTTTTTCTTCAAGGCCTGTGCCGGCCAGTTCATCTGCCCGCTATGTTTGCCTGCAGCGGCCTTCTTCTGCGGGCTGTGTTTACCTGCTGCCTTTGCCATGCCATGCCCAATGCCCACGTTCACCAGCCCCGTTCAATTTTTGCTTTGCCCCCCCCCCCTGTTCGTTTCCATGTGCGCCAGGATCAGAAAGCAACAGTTTGCAAGCTGCGAGAACTGCCCTGTTGGCAGCTACAACACGGGCCTGCAGTGGCGGCCCGTGCACCGTGTTTGCGTCCATCCATTCATCCATCCATCCATCCATTCGTTGTGCTCATTGCGTGTGCCACTTGAGCTGGCACGGAGACTGTGTTTGTGCAGCCCATGCACCGTTGTGGTTCACTGCGTTCAGTTCAAAAGGGAAGGCCTTGGACTGCGTGTGAGCAGCCAGCCACGTTCCCTGTCACCTGCATTGTTTTGAGCCAGAGACTGCATGTGGGCAGCCTGGCTCCCTGCTAACTGCTTTTCTTTTGCAGAGTTCAGTGATCCTGGGCCATGGTTTAGTGTAAAATTTGTAAGTTAAGGTTAAGATGTGCTGTAAATATGAGTGCGCCCCCGGCATGTATGTCTTAGCGCCGGCAATTTTATTTAAGTCGTCCGTGTGAGTGAGTTTGTTTAGGTAGTTACGCAGCCCTCAGGTTATTTATTTTGGGGACACGAATACCATGAATGTCGCACTCAGGGATCCGTAGGTAAAATGTACTAGGGGAAAACTACACATGATGGCACACGAAAATTTGACGACTCGCGACGAGTCTGTAAAAAGGGAAGGGGGTAGTGTTGTGGTTACCAAATTCGCAAACCACCATTCAGGTCCCTTAGGTGAGGTATCTCGGCAAGTATATGTGTAGTTAGGCCCAAACCCGTTGTCTAGTGGGAATACATGTCATTTATGCGAGCTGCGACTCTTCAGGATAGCCGTTTTTCTTTTACTATCTTTATTTTGGACCAACCGCCATGATTACCACCACAACCACAACATCAACCACCAACCACAACGCCGCTTCACCACAACCGCCACGACCTTCACGTCACACCTCGCAACCATAGCATCGCCACCGTTCTTGCCCCGCTGTGGGTACCGGTGTTGGATTCGTGCAGAGCGCGCGTCGAACAGCGTGTACAAAATCACGGATTTTGTGCTTCAAAAACGGATCAAAAACGACACACGCCCACTTTTTGCCGTCCAATCGGTGAGCGAGGGACGATTTGGCCCCGCCTCCAGGACGATCGATATATGCAAATTTGTGGATCAAGAAGCCTTCACGCCCACTTTTTCTCGGGCCAATGGGGAGCGAGGTGAAAGGTCGAAGGGAGGGGGTCAAAGATGAGAGGGCGAAGCTACGGGGCTGATAAAAGGACCGTGTTCGTCAGTCCAGCAGAGTCCAGAGGCGGAGAGTAGGAGAGTAGGAGAGTAGGAAAGTAGGAGAGTCGGAGAGTCGGAGAGTCGGAGAGTCGGAGAGTCGGAGAGGCGGAGAGTAGGAGAGTCGGAAACAGAGAGTCAAGACTTCGCGGGCGGTGGAGTTGGCAAGAAGGAGCTGGTCGTCGTGTGCGTTGGAGTCGGAACGGAGGGGACGGGGCTGTGGAGAGGCGGCGAGGGCAGACGAGGGGGTGCTCGCGTCGTGCAGGGAGCTGCACCCCAGGGAGGCCGACAGCGCGACCTGGCCGAGGTGGAGACGCTCGTCGCGGGATAATAAAAATCCTCTATACCCCGAGCATCAGCAACCCCCTCCTGTTTCCCCCCCGCGCTGAGATAGTGCGACCAAGGGGGCCCCTTTCCCACCCCCTACCAGACACTGTCCGCGAGGCCCGCGGAGTTGAGGCGCCATCGCCGCTCCGCGTCTCATCACCAGACGGGTAGGCCCGACCCGGTCTCGGCCTCAGGCCTGCCTCATTCTTGGGGGATTTCTTTTCCTTGGTTTTGGGTATGTGTTGTCGGCGCCGTCTGTGAAGTAGAATTGTATGTGTTGCCGTGTGCTCGGTAGTCGGTATTAGCTCTGCATTGTGTTTTCGCTTTTACATTTGCTTTTTGTGTAAATTGCATTGTGTCTTTTCTGTGTGCTTTTGGTGGAATTGTATATGTGTGCTCCTGTGTGCCGCGAATAAATGTGCTTTGTGTTGAACTGTTTCCCGCTTCGCTTCGTCATTTCTTTCTTTGAATCCCCATCTTGCTTCACGTAAAGGGTTGGTAGTGGGCTGAATACGCCCGATAATTAATCGAACCGTCGAGGTCGACGATAACACCGCTCGGTTATGCTGATAGTACGGAACGGGTCGCTTAAGTGGCCCGTGTCCGAAGTCGACCTGCGGCGAGGTGCGATCGCCCGGTCTACCCTCCGCGTGGGTACTTAGGTAGGTCGAATTTGGCGAGCAACCCTATCCCACGCGGGGGCTGATTGGCTCGATCGCGGTGAGACCGAAAGGTCCACCCGTGACTGGTTCCCGGCGTTAGTCCGAGAGGGTCACGACTGGATTGTCCGTCCGGTGGGCGACGTGCCGCGATTCGAGTTACGTGGCCGTCAGCACGCCGGCGGGCGCGAAATCCGCAACACTGGTGTCAGGTCGTGCGATACAAATTCATCGCCCTCCTCGCGGCACTGGTATTGGAGAGCGGGACAACAGGCTCTCCTGTCTCCAGCGAAATTCACGGGAATCGGTCCAGGGGTGAGAGAAGCGACCCCCGATTCCCTCCAAATTACGAGCGAGCAAATTAACCCTTTCAGAGAAGCAAGATGGCGTCTCAAGGCGAGCGGGAGCCGGGGGTATTAGAAATGGATGTAGAATGTGTAGAATCCATGGTCCAGGATGAAAACCCCGTGCAGGAAATGTTGGTTGTGCAGGAACACGAACTCCCCCAACTGAACCCAGAGCCCGAAATAGGAGCGGCAGCGGCCGCGGTGTATGACACCTCCCCCCCCCTCTCCACCAAAACCCGCCGACCCTTGCCGAAACGGCTCACCCAAGCGCACCCGACATGGCCCAGCTATTCGCCATGCTGGCGGCAATGACAGCGAAAATGGATGCAAACGCAAATGAATTTATAAACGAAATGAAAAGCATGGGCAAGCAAATGAAAAAAGAAATGAAAGAACTACGGGGTGAGACGCAGAACATGGGCCGATGCCTGCAGGCGGGCATGAAGGCCGTGAGCAGGGAACTTAAAATGGCGACTCCACGTGTCGGAACAAACGAGCTGGAAGGGGGTGCAACGGCTGACAGGCCCGCGGTGGAGGCGGGTAAGGAAAAAGTAATTCGGGAGACAAGAGACGAGGTGAAAGTAATTGCGAGGGAGAGAAAAGAACAATTAATACGGAGAGCAAGGATGAGGTACGCGGAGATCGTGAAAGAGCAAGGAGTGAAAAACAGGGAAGGACTGGAGCGCCTTAAAGAGAAAGCAAGGTTGACCTACATAAAGATAAGGGAAAGACGCCAGAAAGAAGCAGAGACCAATAAACACGATGAAGACGGGGTAAGTGACGCGCACACACACACGGAGGTAGTGGAGGACAATGGGGGTGAGCTGGCGGACTGTGTCGGGACCCAGTGCGAGCACCTGGATGGCCTCCTCCAGGAACGAGGGGAGAGAGTATGCCCCCTTGAGGCGAGTCACGACCAGGTGAGTTCGGTCGTGTTTTGCGAGGTTGAGGGGACGAGTGCTGTGGACGGGTGCACGGAGAGCTTGGGGGGTATAGAGGCCCCGGAGACCCTTGTGGGGACACAAATCCCCAGTGTGGTTGTCCCTGTGTGTGTGGTGCAAGGTGTGAGTGCGTCCCCGTGTGTGGAAGCGACCCCGTGTGTGAGTGGTGTGGTGGCGATGGTGCCGGAGTACGTGCTTCCCAGCACGCCGTGTGTGGATGAGGCACGGAGTGTGGATGAGGCACCGCGGTTGAGTGCCCCCGCGTGTGTGGATGAGGCACGGAGTGCGAGTGAGGCACCGCGGGTGAGTGCCCCCGCACGCGTGAGTGAACGGCCGTGTGCAAGGTCGCTGTGTGCAAGGGAGACCGTGTGTGTGAGAGAGCGGTATGTGAGGGAGATGTCGGTTGGCATGCGGGAGCACGCAGCCGCGTCTCCCGGTGTGAGTTTAATGGTGTGGACTGTGTGCGTCGTAACACGCAGGTATGCGTGTGTGGAATGGAGACTGAGACGGCGACAGAGGAGAGAAAGCCGAGTAGCGGCTGTAGCTATTTCGGGGACCGTGCCGGGTTCACCCAGCAGTGAGCACGCGGTCCGTGCTGTGCAACGCACGAGACCGCCACGTGCTCGCTTGCGAGAGTGAAGTCCCGGTCCGGAAACGCACGCGGTGGATTTGCCGATCCCGCGGACGGACAAAGTTTAGGCAGGTAAACGGATTTGGACCGGACGGGTTCTCCACGCGATCGTGTGTGTTAAGCTCCAACGGGCAAAGCACATGTGTTCGCGTGGGGAACCCCTCGAGACGTGGGGCTTGTGTTTTTTTTTATGCGCACGGTGACGTCATGGCTGCACGTGTGGTTGGAATCCGGCAGGAGGGGTATCCCGGCCGGATGGTACCGTCCAAGGAGGGACGAGGTACACGTGCAGCTGCATGACGTCACGGGCAGGTGTAAAGTGCGCGATCTCTGAGTTGCCGCGCAGGTGCTGCGCATGAAAAAAAAAAAAAAAAACAAGCCTCACTTTCGGGTGCACAGGATTCCTGGGCAAGGGGTGGAAAACCCCCTTGACCCTGGGCACAGGATGGAAACTAGTTAGGGGGAAGGGTTAGCTTAGTTAGACCGACTTCACGGGGCAGGGGTAAGTCCTCATGGAGTCCGTGGAATGGATTAGTTAGAGGGATTGTAGCGAGATTTAGGTTGGGTAAATAATTAATGGGATTATTTTGGAGACAGTGACAGACTTGTGAATGTGTAGAGGGGACGTAGCTTAGCTACGTAGTGTTAAAAGGGAACGTGCTATAGTGTAAGGGACGACGTGGGAGCACGAGTTAGTTAGGGGGTGCAGATAGAAGGATGGCAGAGTTCAGTGGTGTGTGTGTTGAAGAGTTGTTGGTGAGTGAATTGGAAGCATGTGCTTGGTGAGTGAGTGAGGCCAGCGGGTCTGTGTGAATGGAGCGAATGGGGAATGCATGGTGCGATGAGTGATTGGGGGGAGGAGTGACTCCCGCCCAAGGGACCCCGGGGTCAGAGTAAAGTGAGTTAGCTGGGTTAGTCAAATTGAAAATGGAGGTCGTTTTGCTGTTGGTGGGAAAGTAGGCTCGAGACCCATTTGGAGGGGTGCAGGAGCCCTGTTGACGGGCTTGGGAGCGTGGCTGCGAAAGGTGAGTATCGCTGAGTGGGTACCCCGGGCACCAGGCTAGTCGGCCGCGGTAGGCCATGGGCCCATGGGGGCCGGGATAGAGTAGTGGGCACGGGTGCGCCTGCTTGGTGCGGGGGCCCGGGGCGCCATTAGCCGCGTGGGCAGTGTTGTGGGCACGGGTGACCCTCGGAAAGGGGCCCGGGAGGCCGGCCTGCCACGTGTGCGTTTCAGGGGAGGTGTCATGGGGGGCACTCCCCGGTGTTAGGGAGCTGGTAGGCTCGGAGGCAGTGTAGTGCCCGGGGGTGCCATAGCGGGAGATTCGGCAGAGGGTCGTGCCTGCCAAAGGGAGCCACGTGTCCCAGCCAGGAGACCGTGTGAGGGCACGGAGAGAAAATTGGGGGGCGAGGCCCGAAATTGTAAGGACACCAACACAGGCGACGGGAATCTGGGTTGTTAGAACCAATAGTTTAAGCGAGATGCGCTTGTTGAAAGCCCCGGGGTAGTTTAACTGTTAAATGGATAGGGTAGATTAGGAGATGTACCCCTCCACACCATCCATCCCCTCGCTCTCGTTGTGGGCCGCTGGACCCACTTTGGGTTAGATCGCCGAACTCTGGGGAGGCCATTCTGAGGCTTCGTTGGGCCTCGACACAGGACGCTAGCTCTCCCTTGTTCCCCACCGGGAAGGGAACGTAGGGGTTGGGAGTTGGCTAGGTGACAGGATAGGTCAGCCGAACAAGGATGATGAAGGGGGTTAGGGGACGATTTATAGTGGGGGAGTAAAAATAAAAACAACAAAAAAATAAGTTGGGGCTAAATTGGGGTTTGACAAATTAAGGGAGTGGGTATGTACAGTGACAGGCAAAGGCGATAGGTTGGGAGGGAGACAGGTAGGTAGGTCCGAGCCCGCCTTCCGAGTGGCCAGCACCACCGCACTCCCTCCACCAACCTCCACTGAACGGCAAAGGCTGGCCACTTCATCGGCTGGCCGTGTTTTACTTCAAGGCAGAGGCCGGCCAACTTCATCGGCAGCTGTTGTTTTGCTGCAAGGCCTGTGCCATCGGCTGGCCGTGTTTTGCTTCAAGGCCTGTGCCGGCCACTTCGTCTGCAGCTGCTGTACTTCAAGGCCTGTGCCGGCCAGTTCATCTGCCGGCTGTGTTTGCCTGCAACGGCCTTCTTCTGCGGGCTGTGTTTGCCTGCTTGCCTTTGCCATGCCATGCCCACTGCTCATGTTCACCAGCCCCGTTCAATTTTTGCTTTGCCCCCCCCCCTGTTCATATCCATGTGCGCCAGGATCCGCAAGGCAACAGTTTGCAAGCTGCGAGAACTGCCCTGTTGGCAGCTACAACACGGGCCTGCAGTGGCGGCCCGTGCACCGTGTTTGCGTTCATGCATCCATTCGTTGTGCTCATTGCGTGTGCCACTTGAGCTGGCACGGAGACTGCGTTGTGCAGCCCATGCACCGTTGTGGTTCACCGCGTTCATTTCAAAAGGGAAGGCCTTGGACTGCGTGTGAGCAGCCAGCCACGTTCCCTGTCACCTGCATTGTTTTGAGCCAGAGACTGCATGCGAGCAGCCTGGCTCCCTGTTAACTGCTTTTCTTTTGCAGAGTTCAATGATCCTGGGCCATGGTTTCGTCTAAAATTTGTAAGTTAAGGTTAAGATGTACTGTACATATGAGTGCGCCCCCGGCATGTTTGTCTTAGCGCCGGCAATTTTATTTAAGTCGTCCGTGTGAGTGAGTTTGTTTAGATAGTTACGCAGCCCTCAGGTTATTTATTTTGGGGACACGAATACCATGAATGTCGCACTCAGGGATCCGTAGGTAAAATGTACTAGGGGAAAACTACACATGATGGCATACGAAAATTTGACGACTCGGGACGAGTCTGTAAAAAGGGGAGGGGGTAGTGTTGTGGTTACCAAATTCGCAAACCACCATTCAGGTCCCTTCGGTGAGGTATCTCGGTAAGTACATGTGTAGTTAGGCCCAAACCCGTTGTCTAGTGGGAATACATGTCATTCATGCGTGCTGCGACTCTTCAGGATAGCCGTTTTTCTTTTGCTATCTTTATTTTGGACCAACCGCGATGATTACCACCACAACCACAACATCAACCACCAACCACAACGCCGCTTTACCACAACCGCCACGACCTTCCCGTCACACCTCGCAACCGTCGCATCGCCACCGTTCTTGCCCCGCTGTGGGTACCGGTGTTAGACTCGTGCAGGGCGCGCGCCGAACAACGTGTACAAAATCACGGATTTTGTGCTTCAAAAACGGATCAAAAACGACACACGCCCACTTTTTGCCGTCCAATCGGTGAGCGAGGGGCGAATTGGCCCCGCCCCCAGGGCGATCGATATATGCAAATTTATGGATCAAAAAGCCTTCACGCCCACTTTTTCTCGGGCCAATGGGGAGCGAGGTGAAAGGTCGAAGGGAGGGGGTCAAAGATGAGAGGGCGAAGCTACGGGGCTGATAAAAGGACCGTGTTCGTCAGTCCAGCAGAGTCCAGAGGCGGAGAGTAGGAGAGTAGGAGAGTAGGAGAGTAGGAGAGTCGGAGAGTCGGAGAGTCGGAGAGTAGGAGAGTCGAGAGGCGGAGAGTAGGAGAGTAGGAGAGTCGGAAACAGAGAGTCAAGACTTCGCGGGCGGTGGAGTTGGCAAGAAGGAGCTGGTCGTCGTGTGCGTTGGAGTCGGAACGGAGGGGACGGGGCTGTGGAGAGGCGGCGAGGGCAGACGAGGGGGTGCTCGCGTCGTGCAGGGAGCTGCACCCCAGGGAGGCCGACAGCGCGACCTGGCCGAGGTGGAGACGCTCGTCGCGGGATAATAAAAATCCTCTATACCCCGAGCATCAGCAACCCCCTCCTGTTTCCCCCCGCGCTGAGATAGTGCGACCAAGGGGGCCCCTTTCCCACCCCCTACCAGACACTGTCCGCGAGGCCCGCGGAGTTGAGGCGCCATCGCCGCTCCGCGTCTCATCACCAGACGGGTAGGCGCGACCCGGTCTCGGCCTCAGGCCCGCCTCATCCTTGAGGGCATTCTTTTCCTTGGTTTTGGGTATGTGTTGTCGGCGCCGTCTGTGAAGTAGAATTGTATAAGTGTTGCCGTGTGCTCGGTAGTCAGTATTAGCTCTGCCTTGTGTTTTCGCTTTTACATTTGCTTTTTGTGTAAATTGCATTGTGTCTTTTCTGTATGCTTTTGGTGGAATTGTATATGTGTGCTCCCGTGTGCCGCGAATAAATGTGCTTTGTGTTGAACTGTTTCCCGCTTCGCTTCGTCATTTCTTTCTTTGAATCCCCATCTTGTTCACGTAAAGGGTTGGTAGTGGGCTGAATACGCCCGATAATTAATCGAACCGTCGAGGTCGACGATAACACCGCTCGGTTATTCTGATAGTACGGAACGGGTCGCTTAAGTGGCCCGTGTCCGAAGTCGACCTGCGGCGAGGTGCGATCGCCCGGTCTACCCTCCGCGTGGGTACTTAGGTAGGTCGAATTTGGCGAGCAACCCTATCCCACGCGGGGGCTGATTGGCTCGATCGCGGTGAGACCGAAAGGTCCACCCGTGACTGGTTCCCGGCGTTAGTCCGAGAGGGTCACGACTGGATTGTCCGTCCGGTGGGCGACGTGCCGCGATTCGAGTTACGTGGCCGTCAGCACGCCGGCGGGCGCGAAATCCGCAACAATATATATATATGTATATGTATATATATATATGTATATGTGTCTATATGTATATATATGTATATATATATATGTATATATATATGTATATATGTATATATATATCTATATATATATATATATATATATATATATATATATATATATATGTGTATATATATATGTGTATATATATATATATATATATATATATATATATATATGTGTATATATATATATATATATATATATATGTGTATATATATATATATATATGTGTATATATATATATTGTTGCGGTTTTCGCGCCCGCCGGCGTGCGAACGGCCACGTAACTCGAATCGCGGCACGTCGCCCACCGGACGGACAATCCAGTCGTGACCCTCTCGGACTAACGCCGGGAACCAGTCACGGGTGGACCTTTCGGTCTCACCGCGATCGAGCCAATCAGCCCCCGCGTGGGATAGGGTTGCTCGCCAAATTCGAACTACCTAAGTACCCACGCGGAGGGTAGACCGGGCGATCGCACCTCGCCGCAGGTCGACTTCGGACACGGGCCACTTAAGCGACCCGTTCCGTACTATCAGAATAACCGAGCGGTGTTATCGTCGACCTCGACGGTTCGATTAATTATCGGGCGTACTCAGCCCACTACCAACCCTTTACGTGAAGCAAGATGGGGGTTCAATGGGGAAAAGACGAAGCGAAGCGGGAGAACAGTTCAACAATAAAGCACATTTATTCGCGACGAACGGAAAGCACACAAATACAATTCCACCAAATGCACACAAAAAAAGAAAACACAATTCCATTTACACAAAAAGCAAACATAAAAGTGAAAACACAGTGCAGAGCTAATACCGACTACCGAGCACACGGCAACACTTATACAATTCTACTTCACAGACGGCGCCGACAACACATACCCAAAACCAAGGAAAAGAAATACCCCAAGATGGGGTAGGCCTGAGGCCGAGACCGGGTCGGGCCTACCCGTCTGGTGATGAGACGCGGAGCGGCGATGGCCCCGCAACCCGCGGGCCTCGTGGACAGTGCCTGGCAGGGGGTGGGAACGGGGCCCCCTTGGTCGCACTATCTCAGCGCGGGGGGAAACAGGAGGGGGTTGCTGATGCTCGGGGTATAGAGGATCTTTAGTATCTGCGACGAGCGTCTCCACCTCGGCCAGGTCGCGCTGTCGGCCTCCCCCGGCTGCAGCTTCCTGCACGACGCGGGCCCCCCCTCGTCTGGTGTTGCCGCCTTTCTACCGCTCCGTCCCCTCGGTACCGACTCCAAGGCACACGACGAGCGGCTCCACCGCCCGCGAAGTCTTGACCCTCTGCTTCCGACTCTCCTCTTCTTGACTCTCCGACCTCGTTCTGCTGACTCTCTCGTTCCCTCTTGCGACTCCCTTCTGACTGACGAACACCGTCCTTTTATCCCCCCCGTAACTTCGCCTTTGACCCCCTCCCTTTGACCTTTCACCTCGCTCCCCATTGGCCCGACAAAAAGTGGGCGTGAAGGCTTTTGATCCACAAATTTGCATATATCGATCGCCCTGGGGCGGGGCCACCCGCCCTCGCTCACCGATTGGACGGCAAAAAGTGGGCGTGTGTCGTTTTTGATCCGTTTTTGAAGCAGAAAATCCGTGGTTTTGTACACGCTGTTCAACGTGCGCCCTACACGAGTCCAGCATCGGTGCCCATGAGTGGCGCGAGATGACGGTGATGCGATGGTGGCGAGTTGTGACGGTAAAGGTCGTGGCGGTTGTGGTGAAGCGGCGTTGTGGTTGGTGGTTGTTGTTGTGGTTGTGATCATGGCGGTTGGTCCAAAATAAAGATAGTAAAAGAAAAACGGCTATCCTGAAGAGTCGCAGCACGTATAAATGACATGTATTCCCACTAGACAACGGGTTTGGGCCTAACTACACATGCACTTACCGAGATACCTCACCTAAGGGACCTGAATGGTGGTTTGCGAATCTGGTAACCACAACACTACCCCCTTCCCTTTTTACAGACTCGTCCCGAGTCGTCAAATTTTCGTGTGTCATCATGTGTAGTTTTCCCCTAGTACATTTTACCTACGGATCCCTGAGTGCGACATTCATGGTATTCGTGTCCCCAAAATAAATAACCTGAGGGCTGCGTAACTACCTAAACAAACTCACTCACACGGACGACTTAAATAAAATTGCCGGCGCTAAGACATACATGCCGGGGGCGCACTCATATTTACAGTACATCTTAACCTTAACTTACAAATTTTACACTAAACCATGGCCCAGGATCATTGAACTCTGCAAAAGAAAGCAGTTAGCAGGGAGCCAGGCTGCCCACATGCAGTCTCTGGCTCAAACAATGCAGGTGACAGGGAACGTGGCTGGCTGCTCACACGCAGTCCAAGGCCTTCCCTTTTGAACTGAACTCAGTGAACCACAACGGTGCTTGGGCTGGACAACGCAGTCTCCGTGCCAGCTCAAGTGGCACACGCAATGAACACAACGAATGAATGGATGAATGGATGGACGCAAAACACGGTGCACGGGCTGCCACTGCAGGCCCGTGTTGTAGCTGCCAACAGGGCAGTTCTCGCAGCTTGCAAACTGTTGCCTTGATCCTGGCGCACATGGAAATGAACAGGGGGGAGCAAAGCAAAAATTGAACGGGGCTGGTGAACGTGGGCAGTGGGCATGGCATGGCAAAGGTGAGCAGGCAAACACAGCCCGCAGAAGAAGGCCGCTGCAGGCAAACACAGCCCGCAGAAGAAGACCGTTGCAGGCAAACACAGCCGGCAGATGAACTGGCCGGCACAGGCCTCGAAGAAAAACAGCCAGCAGATGAACTGGCCGGCACAGGCCTTGCAGCACACAGCTGCCGATGAACTTGGCCGGCCTCCGCCTTGAAGCAAAACACGGCCAGCCGATGAAGTGGCCAGCCTTTGCCGTTCAGTGGAGGTTGGTGGAGGGAGTGCGGTGGTGCTGGCCACTTGGAAGGCGGGCTCGGACCTACCTACCTGTCTCCCTCCCAACCTATCGCCTTTGCCTGTCACTGTACATACCCACTCCCTTAATTTGTCAAACCCCAATTTAGCCCCAACTTATTTTTTTTTATTTTTACTTCCCCACTATAAATCGTCCCCTAACCCCCTTTATCGTCCTTGTTCGGCTAACCTATTCTGTCACCTAGCCTACTCCCAACCCCTACGTTCCCTTCCCGGAGGGGAATAAGGGAGAGCTAACGTCCTGTGTCGAGGCCCAACGAAGCCTCAGAATGGCCTCCCCAGAGTTCGGCGATCTATACACCAAGTGGGTCCAGCGGCCCACAACGACAGCGAGGGGATGGATGGTGCGGAGGGGTACATCTCCTAATCTACCCTAACCATTTAACTGTTAAACTACCCCGGGGCTTTCAACAAGCGCCTCTCGCTTAAACTATTGGTTCTATAAACCCAGATTCCCGTCGCCTGTGTTGGTGTCCTCACAATTTCGGGCCTCGCCCCCCAATTTTCTCTCCGTGCCCTCACACGGTCTCATGGCTGGGACACGTGGCTCCCTTTTGGCAGGCACGACCCTCTGCCGAATCTCCCGCTATGGCACCCCCGGGCACTACACTGCCTCCGAGCCTACCAGCTCCCTAACACCGGGGAGTGCCCCCCATGGCACCTCCCCTGAAACGCACACGTGGCAGGCCGGCCTCCCGGGCCCCTTTCCGAGGGTCACCCGTGCCCACAACACTGCCCACGCGGCTAATGGCGCCCCCGCACCAAGCAGGCGCACCCGTGCCCACTTCGCTATCCCGGCCCCCCATGGGCCCTTGGCCTACCACGGCCGACTAGCCTGGTGCCCGGGTACCCACTCAGCGATACTCACCTTTCGCAGCCACGCTCCCAAGCCCGTCAACAGGGCTCCTGCACCCCTCCAAATGGGTCTCGAGCCTACTTTCCCACCAACAACAAAACGACCTCCATTTTTCAATTTGACTAACCCCGCTAACTCACTTTACTCTGACCCCGGGGTCCCTTGGGCGGGAGTCACTCCTCCCCCCAATCACTCATCGCACCATGCATTCCCCATTCGCTCCACACACACAGACCCGCTGGCCTCACTCACTCAACATGTACACGTACTCACCTCACAACTCTCCAACTCAACACACACACCGCTGAACTTTGCCATCCTTCTAACTACCTCCCCTAACTAACTCGTGCTCCCACGTCGTCCCTTAAACTATAGCACGTTCCTTTTAACACTACGTAGCTAAACTACGTCCCCTCTACACACTCACTGTCAGTCACTGTCTCCAAATCATCTCATTTTATTTCCCAACCTAAATCTGGCTACAATCCCTCTAACTAATCCATTCCACGGACCCCATGAGGACTTACCCCTGCCCCATGAAGTCGGTCTAACTAAGCTAACCCTTCCCCCTAACTAGTTTCCATCCTGTGCCCCTGGTCAAGGGGGTCTTTCACCCCTTGCCCAGGAATCCTGTACACCCAAAAGTGAGGCTTGCTCCTCTTTTTTTTTTTCATGCGCAGCACCTGCGCGGCAACTCAGAGCTCGCGCACTTTGCACCTGCCCGTGACGTCATGCAGCTGCACGTGTTCCTCGTCCCTCCTTGGACGCTACCATCGGCAGAGATACCCCTCCTGCCGGATTCCAACCACACGTGCAGCCATGACGTCACCGTGCGCATAAAAAAAAAAAACACAAGCCCCACGTTTCGAGGGGTTCCCCACGCGAACACATGTGCTTTGCCCGTTGGAGCTTAACACACACGAGCGCGTGGAGAACCCGTCCGGTCCAAATCCATTTACCTGCCTCAACTTTGTCCGTCCGCGGGATCGGCAAATCCACCGCGTGCGTTTCCGGACCGGGACTTCACTCTCGCAAGCGAGCACGTGGTGGTCTCGTGCGTTGCACAGCACGGACCGCGTGCTCACTGCTGGGTGAACCCAGCACGGTCCCCGAAACAACTACAGCCGCTACTCGGCTTTCTCTCCTCTGTCGCCGTCGTCGTCTCCATTCCACCCACGCACACCTGCGTGTTACGACGCACACAGTCCACTCCATCACATCCACACGGGGAGACGCGGCTGCGTGCTCCCGCATGCCAACCGACATCTCCCTGACATACCGCTCTCTCACACACACGGTCTCCCTTGCATACGGCCGTTCACTCACGCGTGCCTCACTACTCACACAAACCATACTACTCACACGTGGTGCTCCAGTCACTCGCGCGGGGGCACTCACCCGCGGTGCCTCACCCACACACGCGAGGGCACTCAACCGCTGTGCCTCATCCACACACCGTGCCTCACTCATACACGCGGGGGCACTCACCCGCGGTACCTCACTCGTACACACGGCGACACTCACACACGCGGTCTCTTCCACACACGGTGCCTCACCCACACACGCGGGGGCACTAACCCGCGGTGCCTCACTCACACTCCGTGCCTCATCCACACACGGCGTGCTGGGAAGCACGTACTCCGGCACCATCGCCACCACACCACTCACACGTGGTGCCTCACTCATACTGGCCGTTTCACTCACACACACGGCCTCACTCACACACGGTGCCTCACCCACGCACGGCGTGCTGGGAAGCACGTACTCTGGCTCCATCGCCACCACACCACTCACACGTGGTGCCTCACTCATACTGGCCGTTTCACTCACACACACGGCCTCACTCACACACGGTGCCCCATCCACACCCGGCGTGCTGGGAAGCACGCACTCTGGCACCATCGCCACCACACCACTCACACACGGGGTCGCTTCCACACACGGTGCCGCACTCACACCTTGCACCACACAAACAGGGACAACCACACTGGGGATTTGTGTCCCCACAAGGGTCTCCGGGGCCTCTACACCCCCCAAGCTCTCCGTGCACCCGTCCACAGCACTCGTCCCCTCAACCTCGCAAAGCACGACCGAACTCACCTGGTCGTGACTCGCCTCAAGGGGGCATACACCCACCGCTCGTTCCTGGAGGAGGCCATCCCGCTGCTCGCACCGGGTCCCTACACGCTCCGC
>NW_028222273.1:0-50611 GCF_056783735.1 Eptatretus burgeri
GCCCGACCCTCCCCTTCTCACCCTATTTATAATCCATTGTGGTTTGACTCAGTATCTAAAGAGGACAGAGCACGAACAAACAACCACCATATGTTGGCATCCATAGCACATGATTTGTTGAGCCTGATGGCTCAAAGGTCTTTGTCAGGGTCCGTATCACATGATGTCAGAAAGACCAATCTCAGACCAGAGGTCATTTTGGACAGGAGATCAATTTTAAACCAAGCTCCTTTTATTGTGGTTTCACCGAAACATGTTAGTCATCAAGTCGTAAACAAAGTAATCCCTGTGTCCCTCAAACAGAACCTCATGGTCACATGACCGTACCCCTCCACGACCCAACCCAACATGTTGGTAAATCACCCAACATGATTGGTCCAGCGCGATCACGTGCCGCTGAGTAGAAGACATGCACCTCGAGGTAAATCACCCAACATGAATGGTCCAGCGCGATCACGTGCCGCCGAGTAGAAGACGTGCACCTCGAGGTAAATCATCCAACATGATTGGTCCAGCGCGATCACGTGCCGCTGAGAAGAAGACTTGCACCTCGAGGTAAATCACCCAACATGATTGGTCCAGCGCGATCACGTGCCACTGAGTAGAAGACTTGCACCTCGAGGTAAATCACCATCATGATTGGTCCAGCGCGATCACGTGCCGCCGAGTAAAAGTGCACCTCGAGGTAAATCACCCAACATGATTGGTCCAGCGCGATCACGTGCCGCTGAGTAGAAGACTTGCACCTCGAGGTAAATCACCCAACATGATTGGTCCAGCGCGATCACGTGCCGCTGAGAAGAAGACTTGCACCTCGAGGTAAATCACCATCATGATTGGTCCAGCGCGATCACGTGCCGCCGAGTAAAAGTGCACCTCGAGGTAAATCACCCAACATGATTGGTCCAGCGCGATCACGTGCCGCGGAATATGAGTTGTGCACCTCGAGGTAAATCACCCATGATTGGTCCAGCGCGATCACGTGCCGCCGAGTCGATGTGCACCTCGAGGTAAATCGTCCAACATGATTGGTCCAGCGCGATCACGTGACGCCGAGCAGAAGACGTGCACCTCGAGGTAAATCACCCAACATGATTGGTCCAGCGCGATCACGTGACGCCGAATATGAGTTGTGCACCTCGAGGTAAATCACCCATGATTGGTCCAGCGCGATCACGTGCCGCCGTGTAGAAGACGTGCACCTCGAGGTAAATCACCCAACATGATTGGTCCAGCGAGATCACGTGCCGCCGAGTTGATGTGCACCTCGAGGTAAATCGCCCAACATGATTGGTCCAGCGCGAACACGTGCCGCCGAATACACTGAACAACAAAAATTTTTTACTGGAGATGTGTAAAGTGATTTAGACTAATTTGGGTACGCTGATTTCAAAAATCATAACCGTTTTGCTGTAGCACGTCAGGATTTCCAGTAACAGAAATATTCCCATTGCCGAGAAGTCAGGATTTCAATGAAATTTACAAAAATTCATTTATTCATTTATTTCATCATGAATGCTTCAAAATTATAGAAATTACAGAAAAAACTCCACTAGAACGGAATTAAAAATGCTTTAGTCATTTGGCTTTGCGTTTGTGCTGCTCTGTGTCAGTTTCACGATGCAGGAAACAGCAGAAATCGCCCAACATGATTGGTCCAGCGAGATCACGTGCCGCCGAGTAGAGGATGTGCACCTCGAGGTAAATCACCCAACATGATTGGTCCAGCGCGATCACGTGCCGCCGAGTAGAAGATGTGCACCTCGAGGTAAATCACCCAACATGATTGGTCCAGCGCGATCACGTGCCGCTGAGTAGAAGACTTGCACCTCGAGGTAAATCACCCAACATGATTGGTCCAGCGCGATCACGTGCCGCTGAGTAGAAGACTTGCACCTCGAGGTAAATCACCATCATGATTGGTCCAGCGCGATCACGTGCCGCCGAGTAAAAGTGCACCTCGAGGTAAATCACCCAACATGATTGGTCCAGCGCGATCACGTGCCGCGGAATATGAGTTGTGCACCTCGAGGTAAATCACCCAACATGATTGGTCCAGCGCGATCACGTGCCGCCGAGTCGATGTGCACCTCGAGGTAAATCGCCCAACATGATTGGTCCAGCGCGATCACGTGACGCCGAGCAGAAGACGTGCACCTCGAGGTAAATCACCCAACATGATTGGTCCAGCGCGATCACGTGACGCCGAATATGAGTTGTGCACCTCGAGGTAAATCACCCATGATTGGTCCAGCGCGATCACGTGCCGCCGTGTAGAAGATGTGCACCTCGAGGTTAATCACCCAACATGATTGGTCCAGCGCGATCAAGTGCCGCTGAATATGTGCACCTCGAGTTAAATCACCGAACATGATTGGTCCAGCGCGATCACGTGCCGCCGAGTCGAAGACGTGCACCTCGAGGTAAATCACCCAACATGATTGGTCCAGCGAGATCACGTGCCGCCGAGTCGATGTGCACCTCGAGGTAAATCGCCCAACATGATTGGTCCAGCGCGATCACGTGCCGCCGAATACACTGAACAACAAAAATTTTTTACTGGAGATGTGTAAAGTGATTTAGACTAATTTGGGTACGCTGATTTCAAAAATCATAACCGTTTTGCTGTATCACTTCAGGATTTCCAGTAACAGAAATATTCCCATTGCCTGGAAGTCAGGATTTCAATGAAATTTACAAAAATTCATTTATTCATTTATTTCATCATGAATGCTTCAAAATTATAGAAATTACAGAAAAACTCCACCAGAACGGAATTAAAAATGCTTAGGCATTTGGCTTTGCGTTTGTGCTGCTCTGTGTCAGTTTCACGATGCAGGAAACAGCAGAAATCGCCCCACATGATTGGTCCAGCGAGATCACGTGCCGCCGAGTAGAAGATGTGCACCTCGAGGTAAATCACCCAACATGATTGGTCCAGCGCGATCACGTGCCGCTGAGTAGAAGACATGCACCTCGAGGTAAATCACCCAACATGAATGGTCCAGCGCGATCACGTGCCGCCGAGTAGAAGACGTGCACCTCGAGGTAAATCACCCAACATGATTGGTCCAGCGCGAACACGTGCCGCCGAATATGAGTTGTGCACCTCGAGGTAAATCACCCAACATGATTGGTCCAGCGCGATCACGTGCCGCCGAGTCGATGTGCACCTCGAGGTAAATCGCCCAACATGATTGGTCCAGCGCGATCACGTGACGCCGAATATGAGTTGTGCACCTCGAGGTAAATCACCCATGATTGGTCCAGCGCGATCACGTGCCGCCGAGTAGAAGATGTGCACCTCGAGGTTAATCACCCAACATGATTGGTCCAGCGCGATCACGTGCCGCCGAGCAGAAGACGTGCACCTCGAGGTAAATCACCCAACATGATTGGTCCAGCGCGATCACGTGCCGCTGAAGATGTGCACCTCGAGGTAAATCACCCAACATGATTGGTCCAGCGAGATCACGTGCCGCCGAGTCGATGTGCACCTCGAGGTAAATCGCCCAACATGATTGGTCCAGCGCGATCACGTGCCGCCGAATACACTGAACAACAACAATTTTTTACTGGAGATGTGTAAAGTGATTTAGACTAATTTGGGTACGCTGATTTCAAAAATCATAACCGTTTTGCTGTATCACGTCAGGATTTCCAGTAACAGAAATATTCCCATTGCCGAGAAGTCAGGATTTCAATGAAATTTACAAAAATTCATTTATTTCATCATGAATGCTTCAAAATTATAGAAATTACAGAAAAACTCCACTAGAACGGAATTAAAAATGCTTTAGGCATTTGGCTTTGCGTTTGTGCTGCTCTGTGTCAGTTTCACGATGCAGGAAACAGCAGAAATCGCCCAACATGATTGGTCCAGCGAGATCACGTGCCGCCGAGTAGAGGATGTGCACCTCGAGGTAAATCACCCAACATGATTGGTCCAGCGCGATCACGTGCCGCCGAGTAGAAGATGTGCACCTCGAGGTAAATCACCCAACATGATTGGTCCAGCGCGATCACGTGCCGCTGAGTAGAAGACATGCACCTCGAGGAAAATCACCCAACATGAATGGTCCAGCGCGATCACGTGCCGCCGAGTAGAAGACGTGCACCTCGAGGTAAATCACCCAACATGATTGGTCCAGCGCGATCACGTGCCGCTGAGTTGAAGACTTGCACCTCGAGGTAAATCACCCAACATGATTGGTCCAGCGCGATCACGTGCCGCCGAATATGAGTTGTGCACCTCGAGGTAAATCACCCAACATGATTGGTCCAGCGCGATCACGTGCCGCCGAGTAAAAGTGCACCTCGAGGTAAATCACCCAACATGATTGGTCCAGCGCGATCACGTGCCGCCGAATATGAGTTGTGCACCTCGAGGTAAATCACCCAACATGATTGGTCCAGCGCGATCACGTTCCGCCGAGTCGATGTGCACCGCGAGGTAAATCGCCCAACCTGATTGGTCCAGCGCGATCACGTGACGCCGAATATGAGTTGTGCACCTCGAGGTAAATCACCCATGATTGGTCCAGCGCGATCACGTGCCGCCGAGTAGAAGATGTGCACCTCGAGGTTAATCACTCAACATGATTGGTCCAGCGCGATCACGTACCGCCGAGCAGAAGACGTGCACCTCGAGGGAAATCACCCAACATGATTGGTCCAGCGCGATCACGTGCCGCTGAATAAGTGCACCTCGAGGTAAATCACCCAACATGATTGGTCCAGCGCGATCACGTGCCGCCGAGTAGAAGACGTGCACCTCGAGGTAAATCACCCAACATGATTGGTCCAGCGCGATCACGTGCCGCTGAGTAGAAAACGTGCACCTCGAGTTAAATCACCCAACATGATTGGTCCAGCGCGATCACGTGCCGCCGAGTATAAGTGCACCTCGAGGTAAATCACCCAACATGATTGGTCCAGCGCGATCACGTGCCGTCGAGTCGAAGACGTGCACCTCGAGGTAAATCACCCAACATGATTGGTCCAGCGAGATCACGTGCCGCCGAGTCGATGTGCACCTCGAGGTAAATCGCCCAACATGATTGGTCCAGCGCGATCACGTGCCGCCGAATACACTGAACAACAAAAATTTTTTACTGAAGATGTGTAAAGTGATTTAGACTAATTTGGGTACGCTGATTTCAAAAATCATAACCGTTTTGCTGTATCACGTCAGGATTTCCAGTAACAGAAATATTCCCATTGCCTGGAAGTCAGGATTTCAATGAAATTTACAAAAATTCATTTATTCATTTATTTCATCATGAATGCTTCAAAATTATAGAAATTACAGAAAAACTCCACTAGAACGGAATTAAAAATGCTTTAGGCATTTGGCTTTGCGTTTGTGCTGCTCTGTGTCAGTTTCACGATGCAGGAAACAGCAGAAATCGCCCAACATGATTGGTCCAGCGAGATCACGTGCCGCCGAGAAGAAGATGTGCACCTCGAGGTAAATCACCCAACATGATTGGTCCAGCGCGATCACGTGCCGTCGAGTCGAAGACGTGCACCTCGAGGTAAATCACCCAACATGATTGGTCCAGCGAGATCACGTGCCGCCGAGTCGATGTGCACCTCGAGGTAAATCGCCCAACATGATTGGTCCAGCGAGATCACGTGCCGCCGAGTAGAAGATGTGCACCTCGAGGTAAATCACCCAACATGATTGGTCCAGCGCGATCACGTGCCGCCGAGTAGAAGATGTGCACCTCGAGGTAAATCACCCAACATGATTGGTCCAGCGCGATCACGTGCGGCGGAGTAGAAGACGTGCACCTCGAGGTAAATCACCCAACATGATTGGTCCAGCGCGATCACGTGCCGCTGAGTTGAAGACTTGCACCTCGAGGTAAATCACCCAACATGATTGGTCCACCGCGATCACGTGCCGCCGAGTAGAAGATGTGCACCTCGAGGTAAATCACCCAACATGATTGTTCCAGCGCGATCACGTGCCGCTGAGTTGAAGACTTGCACCTCGAGGTAAATCACCCAACATGATTGGTCCACCGCGATCACGTGCCGCCGAGTAGAAGATGTGCACCTCGAGGTAAATCACCCAACATGATTGGTCCAGCGCGATCACGTGCCGCCGAGAAGATGTGCACCTCGAGGTAAATCGCCCAACATGATTGGTCCAGCGCGATCACGTGCCGCCGAATACACTGAACAACAAAAAAATTTTACTGGAGATGTGTAAAGTGATTTAGACTAATTTGGGTACGCTGATTTCAAAAATCATAACCGTTTTGCTGTATCACGTCAGGGTTTCCAGTAACAGAAATATTCCCATTGCCGAGAAGTCAGGATTTCAATGAAATTTACAAAAATTCATTTATTCATTTATTTCATCATGAATGCTTCAAAATTATAGAAATTACAGAAAAACTCCACTAGAACGGAATTAAAAATGCTTTAGGCATTTGGCTTTGCGTTTGTGCTGCTCTGTGTCAGTTTCACGATGCAGGAAACAGCAGAAATCGCCCAACATGATTGGTCCAGCGAGATCACGTGCCGCCGAGAAGAAGATGTGCACCTCGAGGTAAATCACCCAACATGATTGGTCCAGCGCGATCACGTGCCGCCGAGTAGATGTGCACCTCGAGGTAAATCACCCAACATGATTGGTCCAGCGCGATCACGTGCCGCTGAGGAGAAGACTTGCACCTCGAGGTAAATCACCCAACATGATTGGTCCAGCGCGATCACGTGCCGCCGAGTAGAAGACGTGCACCTCGAGGTAAATCACCCAACATGATTGGTCCAGCGCGATCACGTACCGCCGAGTAGAAGACGTGCACCTCGAGGTAAATCACCCAACATGATTGGTCCAGCGCGATCACGTGCCGCTGAGTAGAAAACGTGCACCTCGAGTTAAATCACCCAACATGATTGGTCCAGCGCGATCACGTGCCGCCGAGTATAAGTGCACCTCGAGGTAAATCACCCAACATGATTGGTCCAGCGCGATCACGTGCCGTCGAGTCGAAGACGTGCACCTCGAGGTAAATCACCCAACATGATTGGTCCAGCGAGATCACGTGCCGCCGAGTCGATGTGCACCTCGAGGTAAATCGCCCAACATGATTGGTCCAGCGCGATCACGTGACGCCGAATATGAGTTGTGCACCTCGAGGTAAATCACCCATGATTGGTCCAGCGCGATCACGTGCCGCCGAGTAGAAGATGTGCACCTCGAGGTTAATCACTCAACATGATTGGTCCAGCGCGATCACGTACCGCCGAGCAGAAGACGTGCACCTCGAGGGAAATCACCCAACATGATTGGTCCAGCGCGATCACGTGCCGCTGAATAAGTGCACCTCGAGGTAAATCACCCAACATGATTGGTCCAGCGCGATCACGTGCCGCCGAGTAGAAGACGTGCACCTCGAGGTAAATCACCCAACATGATTGGTCCAGCGCGATCACGTGCCGCTGAGTAGAAAACGTGCACCTCGAGTTAAATCACCCAACATGATTGGTCCAGCGCGATCACGTGCCGCCGAGTATAAGTGCACCTCGAGGTAAATCACCCAACATGATTGGTCCAGCGCGATCACGTGCCGTCGAGTCGAAGACGTGCACCTCGAGGTAAATCACCCAACATGATTGGTCCAGCGAGATCACGTGCCGCCGAGTCGATGTGCACCTCGAGGTAAATCGCCCAACATGATTGGTCCAGCGCGAACACGTGCCGCCGAATACACTGAACAACAAAAAATTTTTACTGGAGATGTGTAAAGTGATTTAGACTAATTTGGGTACGCTGATTTCAAAAATCATAACCGTTTTTCTGTAGCACGTCAGGATTTCCAGTAACAGAAATATTCCCATTGCCGAGAAGTCAGGATTTCAATGAAATTTACAAAAATTCATTTATTCATTTATTTCATCATGAATGCTTCAAAATTATAGAAATTACAGAAAAAACTCCACTAGAACGGAATTAAAAATGCTTTAGTCATTTGGCTTTGCGTTTGTGCTGCTCTGTGTCAGTTTCACGATGCAGGAAACAGCAGAAATCGCCCAACATGATTGGTCCAGCGAGATCACGTGCCGCCGAGAAGAAGATGTGCACCTCGAGGTAAATCACCCAACATGATTGGTCCAGCGCGATCACGTGCCGCCGAGTAGAAGATGTGCACCTCGAGGTAAATCACCCAACATGATTGGTCCAGCGCGATCACGTGCCGCTGAGGAGAAGACTTGCACCTCGAGGTAAATCACCCAACATGATTGGTCCAGCGCGATCACGTGCCGCCGAGTAGAAGACGTGCACCTCGAGGTAAATCACCCAACATGATTGGTCCAGCGCGATCACGTGCCGCCGAGTAGAAGACGTGCACCTCGAGGTAAATCACCCAACATGATTGGTCCAGCGCGATCACATGCCGCTGAGTAGAAAACGTGCACCTCGAGTTAAATCACCCAACATGATTGGTCCAGCGCGATCACGTGCCGCCGAGTATAAGTGCACCTCGAGGTAAATCACCCAACATGATTGGTCCAGCGCGATCACGTGCCGTCGAGTCGAAGACGTGCACCTCGAGGTAAATCACCCAACATGATTGGTCCAGCGAGATCACGTGCCGCCGAGTCGATGTGCACCTCGAGGTAAATCGCCCAACATGATTGGTCCAGCGCGATCACGTGCGGCGGAGTAGAAGACGTGCACCTCGAGGTAAATCACCCAACATGATTGGTCCAGCGCGATCACGTGCCGCTGAGTTGAAGACTTGCACCTCGAGGTAAATCACCCAACATGATTGGTCCACCGCGATCACGTGCCGCCGAGTAGAAGATGTGCACCTCGAGGTAAATCACCCAACATGATTGGTCCAGCGCGATCACGTGCCGCCGAGAAGATGTGCACCTCGAGGTAAATCGCCCAACATGATTGGTCCAGCGCGATCACGTGACGCCGAATATGAGTTGTGCACCTCGAGGTAAATCACCCATGATTGGTCCAGCGCGATCACGTGCCGCCGAGTAGAAGATGTGCACCTCGAGGTTAATCACCCAACATGATTGGTCCAGCGCGATCACGTGCCGCCGAGCAGAAGACGTGCACCTCGAGGTAAATCACCCAACATGATTGGTCCAGCGCGATCACGTGACGCCGAGCAGAAGACGTGCACCTCGAGGTAAATCACCCAACATGATTGGTCCAGCGCGATCACGTGACGCCGAATATGAGTTGTGCACCTCGAGGTAAATCACCCATGATTGGTCCAGCGCGATCACGTGCCGCCGTGTAGAAGACGTGCACCTCGAGGTAAATCACCCAACATGATTGGTCCAGCGAGATCACGTGCCGCCGAGTTGATGTGCACCTCGAGGTAAATCGCCCAACATGATTGGTCCAGCGCGAACACGTGCCGCCGAATACACTGAACAACAAAAATTTTTTACTGGAGATGTGTAAAGTGATTTAGACTAATTTGGGTACGCTGATTTCAAAAATCATAACCGTTTTGCTGTAGCACGTCAGGATTTCCAGTAACAGAAATATTCCCATTGCCGAGAAGTCAGGATTTCAATGAAATTTACAAAAATTCATTTATTCATTTATTTCATCATGAATGCTTCAAAATTATAGAAATTACAGAAAAAACTCCACTAGAACGGAATTAAAAATGCTTTAGTCATTTGGCTTTGCGTTTGTGCTGCTCTGTGTCAGTTTCACGATGCAGGAAACAGCAGAAATCGCCCAACATGATTGGTCCAGCGAGATCACTTGCCGCCGAGTAGAGGATGTGCACCTCGAGGTAAATCACCCAACATGATTGGTCCAGCGCGATCACGTGCCGCCGAGTAGAAGATGTGCACCTCGAGGTAAATCACCCAACATGATTGGTCCAGCGCGATCACGTGCCGCTGAGTAGAAGACTTGCACCTCGAGGTAAATCACCCAACATGATTGGTCCAGCGCGATCACGTGCCGCTGAGTAGAAGACTTGCACCTCGAGGTAAATCACCATCATGATTGGTCCAGCGCGATCACGTGCCGCCGAGTAAAAGTGCACCTCGAGGTAAATCACCCAACATGATTGGTCCAGCGCGATCACGTGCCGCGGAATATGAGTTGTGCACCTCGAGGTAAATCACCCAACATGATTGGTCCAGCGCGATCACGTGCCGCCGAGTCGATGTGCACCTCGAGGTAAATCGCCCAACATGATTGGTCCAGCGCGATCACGTGACGCCGAGCAGAAGACGTGCACCTCGAGGTAAATCACCCAACATGATTGGTCCAGCGCGATCACGTGACGCCGAATATGAGTTGTGCACCTCGAGGTAAATCACCCATGATTGGTCCAGCGCGATCACGTGCCGCCGTGTAGAAGATGTGCACCTCGAGGTTAATCACCCAACATGATTGGTCCAGCGCGATCAAGTGCCGCTGAATATGTGCACCTCGAGTTAAATCACCGAACATGATTGGTCCAGCGCGATCACGTGCCGCCGAGTCGAAGACGTGCACCTCGAGGTAAATCACCCAACATGATTGGTCCAGCGCGATCACGTGCCGCCGAATACACTGAACAACAAAAATTTTTTACTGGAGATGTGTAAAGTGATTTAGACTAATTTGGGTACGCTGATTTCAAAAATCATAACCGTTTTGCTGTATCACTTCAGGATTTCCAGTAACAGAAATATTCCCATTGCCTGGAAGTCAGGATTTCAATGAAATTTACAAAAATTCATTTATTCATTTATTTCATCATCAGGTCAGGTATGGGAGCATGTGCCAGAACAGCGCGTCGCTGCGTCCACTTTCCGCCGGTACTCCAGGGGCCTCCGTCTGGCCATCCCCCAGGCAGATGCCAGGCCCATCCCCATCTCCTTGAGATGATGGTCAACCTGCTGCAACCATGAGGCACGTGGTCGGCCCACTGGCCTCCTCCACTCATGAGACTCCCTCGCTGAGAGAATCTGGTGAGCAGGATCAGCGTCAGGAAAACGAGCCACATGTCCATACAGCCGCAGCTGACGCTCACGGACTATGCAGGTAACAAATCTCATCCGAGTCTCTCTCAGCAACCGCTCGTTGGACACAAAATCCGACCAGCGATAGCCAAGGATTCTCCGAAGAGACCTGGTACCAAAGGAATTAAGTCTCCGTCTCAGATCCTTGGTCAAAGTCCAAGTCTCGCACCCATAGAGCAAGACTGGAAGTACCAAGGACCTGAAGACTCGGACTTTCGTCCTCCCGCACAGGTACCGGCAGCGCCACACCCCATGATCCAGTGAATCCATGACTCCCCAGGCCCGACCCAGACGTCTATTGACCTCCGGCTCACAACCTGCGGAGACATGAATATCACTGCCAAGGTAAGTGAATCTATCCACGACCTCAACATCCTCACCACAAACAGACACAGACAGGACAGCAGCATCCAAGATGTCACCGAAAGCCTGGATCTTTGTTTTGACCCAAGAAATCCGTAATCCCAATGGCTCCGACTCCTCATTCAGCACCTCGAGGGCCCCCAAGAGGATGTCTAAAGTCTCCGCAAAGATGACTGCATCATCTGCAAAATCAAGGTCCGAGATCTTGACATTGCCAAACGATGCACCGCAACTTGATCTCTCCGACATCCTCCCAAAAATCCAGTCCATACAAGTGCTGAAAAGTGTGGGGGCAAGTACACACCCCTGACGAACTCCAGTAACAACTGGAAATAAGTCAGAGATGGTACCACCACACTTCACAGCACTCTCAGTACCAGAGTAGAGTTCAGACATCAGATCGATCAGTTTTGGTGGCACCCCACGAAGACCAAGAATCCTCCAGAGGACATCCCGATTCACTGAATCGAACGCTTTACAGAGATCAACATAGGCTGCAAGCAGCCCCTGCCGAAACTCTCGTCTGCGTTCGGTGAGGACACGAAGTGCAAGGATACGGTCAATCGTTGACCTCTTTGGTGTAAAGCCTGACTGCTCTGGACGCTGGTGCTCAAGCAGATGGTGGCGAACCCTATCAAGAATTATCCGAGCAAAGACCTTGCCCGGCACTGAGAGCAGCGTCACCCTCGGTAGTTGTTGCAGTCTTGGCGATCACCCTTCCCTTTCCAGAGTTTCATCATGAATGCTTCAAAATTATAGAAATTACAGAAAAACTCCACCAGAACGGAATTAAAAATGCTTAGGCATTTGGCTTTGCGTTTGTGCTGCTCTGTGTCAGTTTCACGATGCAGGAAACAGCAGAAATCGCCCCACATGATTGGTCCAGCGAGATCACGTGCCGCCGAGTAGAAGATGTGCACCTCGAGGTAAATCACCCAACATGATTGGTCCAGCGCGATCACGTGCCGCTGAGTAGAAGACATGCACCTCGAGGTAAATCACCCAACATGAATGGTCCAGCGCGATCACGTGCCGCCGAGTAGAAGACGTGCACCTCGAGGTAAATCACCCAACATGATTGGTCCAGCGCGAACACGTGCCGCCGAATATGAGTTGTGCACCTCGAGGTAAATCACCCAACATGATTGGTCCAGCGCGATCACGTGCCGCCGAGTCGATGTGCACCTCGAGGTAAATCGCCCAACATGATTGGTCCAGCGCGATCACGTGACGCCGAATATGAGTTGTGCACCTCGAGGTAAATCACCCATGATTGGTCCAGCGCGATCACGTGCCGCCGAGTAGAAGATGTGCACCTCGAGGTTAATCACCCAACATGATTGGTCCAGCGCGATCACGTGCCGCCGAGCAGAAGACGTGCACCTCGAGGTAAATCACCCAACATGATTGGTCCAGCGCGATCACGTGCCGCTGAAGATGTGCACCTCGAGGTAAATCACCCAACATGATTGGTCCAGCGAGATCACGTGCCGCCGAGTCGATGTGCACCTCGAGGTAAATCGCCCAACATGATTGGTCCAGCGCGATCACGTGCCGCCGAATACACTGAACAACAACAATTTTTTACTGGAGATGTGTAAAGTGATTTAGACTAATTTGGGTACGCTGATTTCAAAAATCATAACCGTTTTGCTGTATCACGTCAGGATTTCCAGTAACAGAAATATTCCCATTGCCGAGAAGTCAGGATTTCAATGAAATTTACAAAAATTCATTTATTTCATCATGAATGCTTCAAAATTATAGAAATTACAGAAAAACTCCACTAGAACGGAATTAAAAATGCTTTAGGCATTTGGCTTTGCGTTTGTGCTGCTCTGTGTCAGTTTCACGATGCAGGAAACAGCAGAAATCGCCCAACATGATTGGTCCAGCGAGATCACGTGCCGCCGAGTAGAGGATGTGCACCTCGAGGTAAATCACCCAACATGATTGGTCCAGCGCGATCACGTGCCGCCGAGTAGAAGATGTGCACCTCGAGGTAAATCACCCAACATGATTGGTCCAGCGCGATCACGTGCCGCTGAGTAGAAGACATGCACCTCGAGGAAAATCACCCAACATGAATGGTCCAGCGCGATCACGTGCCGCCGAGTAGAAGACGTGCACCTCGAGGTAAATCACCCAACATGATTGGTCCAGCGCGATCACGTGCCGCTGAGTTGAAGACTTGCACCTCGAGGTAAATCACCCAACATGATTGGTCCAGCGCGATCACGTGCCGCCGAATATGAGTTGTGCACCTCGAGGTAAATCACCCAACATGATTGGTCCAGCGCGATCACGTGCCGCCGAGTAAAAGTGCACCTCGAGGTAAATCACCCAACATGATTGGTCCAGCGCGATCACGTGCCGCCGAATATGAGTTGTGCACCTCGAGGTAAATCACCCAACATGATTGGTCCAGCGCGATCACGTTCCGCCGAGTCGATGTGCACCGCGAGGTAAATCGCCCAACCTGATTGGTCCAGCGCGATCACGTGACGCCGAATATGAGTTGTGCACCTCGAGGTAAATCACCCATGATTGGTCCAGCGCGATCACGTGCCGCCGAGTAGAAGATGTGCACCTCGAGGTTAATCACTCAACATGATTGGTCCAGCGCGATCACGTACCGCCGAGCAGAAGACGTGCACCTCGAGGGAAATCACCCAACATGATTGGTCCAGCGCGATCACGTGCCGCTGAATAAGTGCACCTCGAGGTAAATCACCCAACATGATTGGTCCAGCGCGATCACGTGCCGCCGAGTAGAAGACGTGCACCTCGAGGTAAATCACCCAACATGATTGGTCCAGCGCGATCACGTGCCGCTGAGTAGAAAACGTGCACCTCGAGTTAAATCACCCAACATGATTGGTCCAGCGCGATCACGTGCCGCCGAGTATAAGTGCACCTCGAGGTAAATCACCCAACATGATTGGTCCAGCGCGATCACGTGCCGTCGAGTCGAAGACGTGCACCTCGAGGTAAATCACCCAACATGATTGGTCCAGCGAGATCACGTGCCGCCGAGTCGATGTGCACCTCGAGGTAAATCGCCCAACATGATTGGTCCAGCGCGATCACGTGCCGCCGAATACACTGAACAACAAAAATTTTTTACTGAAGATGTGTAAAGTGATTTAGACTAATTTGGGTACGCTGATTTCAAAAATCATAACCGTTTTGCTGTATCACGTCAGGATTTCCAGTAACAGAAATATTCCCATTGCCTGGAAGTCAGGATTTCAATGAAATTTACAAAAATTCATTTATTCATTCATTTCATCATGAATGCTTCAAAATTATAGAAATTACAGAAAAACTCCACTAGAACGGAATTAAAAATGCTTTAGGCATTTGGCTTTGCGTTTGTGCTGCTCTGTGTCAGTTTCACGATGCAGGAAACAGCAGAAATCGCCCAACATGATTGGTCCAGCGAGATCACGTGCCGCCGAGAAGAAGATGTGCACCTCGAGGTAAATCACCCAACATGATTGGTCCAGCGCGATCACGTGCCGTCGAGTCGAAGACGTGCACCTCGAGGTAAATCACCCAACATGATTGGTCCAGCGAGATCACGTGCCGCCGAGTCGATGTGCACCTCGAGGTAAATCGCCCAACATGATTGGTCCAGCGAGATCACGTGCCGCCGAGTAGAAGATGTGCACCTCGAGGTAAATCACCCAACATGATTGGTCCAGCGCGATCACGTGCCGCCGAGTAGAAGATGTGCACCTCGAGGTAAATCACCCAACATGATTGGTCCAGCGCGATCACGTGCGGCGGAGTAGAAGACGTGCACCTCGAGGTAAATCACCCAACATGATTGGTCCAGCGCGATCACGTGCCGCTGAGTTGAAGACTTGCACCTCGAGGTAAATCACCCAACATGATTGGTCCACCGCGATCACGTGCCGCCGAGTAGAAGATGTGCACCTCGAGGTAAATCACCCAACATGATTGGTCCAGCGCGATCACGTGCCGCTGAGTTGAAGACTTGCACCTCGAGGTAAATCACCCAACATGATTGGTCCACCGCGATCACGTGCCGCCGAGTAGAAGATGTGCACCTCGAGGTAAATCACCCAACATGATTGGTCCAGCGCGATCACGTGCCGCCGAGAAGATGTGCACCTCGAGGTAAATCGCCCAACATGATTGGTCCAGCGCGATCACGTGCCGCCGAATACACTGAACAACAAAAAAATTTTACTGGAGATGTGTAAAGTGATTTAGACTAATTTGGGTACGCTGATTTCAAAAATCATAACCGTTTTGCTGTATCACGTCAGGGTTTCCAGTAACAGAAATATTCCCATTGCCGAGAAGTCAGGATTTCAATGAAATTTACAAAAATTCATTTATTTCATCATGAATGCTTCAAAATTATAGAAATTACAGAAAAACTCCACTAGAACGGAATTAAAAATGCTTTAGGCATTTGGCTTTGCGTTTGTGCTGCTCTGTGTCAGTTTCACGATGCAGGAAACAGCAGAAATCGCCCAACATGATTGGTCCAGCGAGATCACGTGCCGCCGAGAAGAAGATGTGCACCTCGAGGTAAATCACCCAACATGATTGGTCCAGCGCGATCACGTGCCGCCGAGTAGAAGATGTGCACCTCGAGGTAAATCACCCAACATGATTGGTCCAGCGCGATCACGTGCCGCTGAGGAGAAGACTTGCACCTCGAGGTAAATCACCCAACATGATTGGTCCAGCGCGATCACGTGCCGCCGAGTAGAAGACGTGCACCTCGAGGTAAATCACCCAACATGATTGGTCCAGCGCGATCACGTGCCGCCGAGTAGAAGACGTGCACCTCGAGGTAAATCACCCAACATGATTGGTCCAGCGCGATCACGTGCCGCTGAGTAGAAAACGTGCACCTCGAGTTAAATCACCCAACATGATTGGTCCAGCGCGATCACGTGCCGCCGAGTATAAGTGCACCTCGAGGTAAATCACCCAACATGATTGGTCCAGCGCGATCACGTGCCGTCGAGTCGAAGACGTGCACCTCGAGGTAAATCACCCAACATGATTGGTCCAGCGAGATCACGTGCCGCCGAGTCGATGTGCACCTCGAGGTAAATCGCCCAACATGATTGGTCCAGCGCGATCACGTGCGGCGGAGTAGAAGACGTGCACCTCGAGGTAAATCACCCAACATGATTGGTCCAGCGCGATCACGTGCCGCTGAGTTGAAGACTTGCACCTCGAGGTAAATCACCCAACATGATTGGTCCACCGCGATCACGTGCCGCCGAGTAGAAGATGTGCACCTCGAGGTAAATCACCCAACATGATTGGTCCAGCGCGATCACGTGCCGCCGAGAAGATGTGCACCTCGAGGTAAATCGCCCAACATGATTGGTCCAGCGCGATCACGTGACGCCGAATATGAGTTGTGCACCTCGAGGTAAATCACCCATGATTGGTCCAGCGCGATCACGTGCCGCCGAGTAGAAGATGTGCACCTCGAGGTTAATCACCCAACATGATTGGTCCAGCGCGATCACGTGCCGCCGAGCAGAAGACGTGCACCTCGAGGAAAATCACCCAACATGATTGGTCCAGCGCGATCACGTGCCGCTGAATATGTGCACCTCGAGTTAAATCACCGAACATGATTGGTCCAGCGCGATCACGTGCCGCCGAGTCGAAGACGTGCACCTCGAGGTAAATCACCCAACATGATTGGTCCAGCGAGATCACGTGCCGCCGAGTCGATGTGCACCTCGAGGTAAATCGCCCAACATGATTGGTCCAGCGCGATCACGTGCCGCCGAATACACTGAACAACAAAAATTTTTTACTGGAGATGTGTAAAGTGATTTAGACTAATTTGGGTACGCTGATTTCAAAAATCATAACCGTTTTGCTGTATCACGTCAGGATTTCCAGTAACAGAAATATTCCCATTGCCTGGAAGTCAGGATTTCAATGAAATTTACAAAAATTCATTTATTTCATCATGAATGCTTCAAAATTATAGAAATTACAGAAAAACTCCACTAGAACGGAATTAAAAATGCTTTACGCATTTGGCTTTGCGTTTGTGCTGCTCTGTGTCAGTTTCACGATGCAGGAAACAGCAGAAATCGCCCAACATGATTGGTCCAGCGAGATCACGTGCCGCCGAGTAGAAGATGTGCACCTCGAAGTAAATCTCTCAACATGATTGGTCCAGCGCGATCACGTGCCGCCGAGTAGAAGATGTGCACCTCGAGGTAAATCACCCAACATGATTGGTCCAGCGCGATCACGTGCCGCCGAGTAGAAGACTTGCACCTCGAGGTAAATCACCATCATGATTGGTCCAGCGCGATCACGTGCCGCCGAGTAAAAGTGCACCTCGAGGTAAATCATCCAACATGATTGGTCCAGCGCGATCACGTGCCGCCGAGTAGATGTGCACCTCGAGGTAAATCGCCCAACATGATTGGTCCAGCGCGATCACGTGCCGCCGAATATGAGTTGTGCACCTCGAGGTAAATCACCCATGATTGGTCCAGCGCGATCACGTGCCGCCGAGTAGAAGATGTGCACCTCGAGGTTAATCACCCAACATGATTGGTCCAGCGCGATCACGTGCCGCCGAGCAGAAGACGTGCACCTCGAGGTAAATCACCCAACATGATTGGTCCAGCGAGATCACGTGCCGCTGAATATGTGCACCTCGAGTAAAATCACCGAACATGATTGGTCCAGCACGATCACGTGCCGCCGAGTAGAAGACGTGCACCTCGAGGTAAATCACCCAACATGATTGGTCCAGCGCGATCACGTGCCGCCGAGTCGATGTGCACCTCGAGGTAAATCGCCCAACATGATTGGTCCAGCGCGATCACGTGACGCCGAATATGAGTTGTGCACCTCGAGGTAAATCACCCATGATTGGTCCAGCGCGATCACGTGCCGCCGAGTAGAAGATGTGCACCTCGAGGTTAATCACCCAACATGATTGGTCCAGCGCGATCACGTGCCGCCGAGCAGAAGACGTGCACCTCGAGGTAAATCACCCAACATGATTGGTCCAGCGCGATCACGTGCCGCTGAAGATGTGCACCTCGAGGTAAATCACCCAACATGATTGGTCCAGCGAGATCACGTGCCGCCGAGTCGATGTGCACCTCGAGGTAAATCGCCCAACATGATTGGTCCAGCGCGATCACGTGCCGCCGAATACACTGAACAACAACAATTTTTTACTGGAGATGTGTAAAGTGATTTAGACTAATTTGGGTACGCTGATTTCAAAAATCATAACCGTTTTGCTGTATCACGTCAGGATTTCCAGTAACAGAAATATTCCCATTGCCGAGAAGTCAGGATTTCAATGAAATTTACAAAAATTCATTTATTTCATCATGAATGCTTCAAAATTATAGAAATTACAGAAAAACTCCACTAGAACGGAATTAAAAATGCTTTAGGCATTTGGCTTTGCGTTTGTGCTGCTCTGTGTCAGTTTCACGATGCAGGAAACAGCAGAAATCGCCCAACATGATTGGTCCAGCGAGATCACGTGCCGCCGAGTAGAGGATGTGCACCTCGAGGTAAATCACCCAACATGATTGGTCCAGCGCGATCACGTGCCGCCGAGTAGAAGATGTGCACCTCGAGGTAAATCACCCAACATGATTGGTCCAGCGCGATCACGTGCCGCTGAGTAGAAGACATGCACCTCGAGGAAAATCACCCAACATGAATGGTCCAGCGCGATCACGTGCCGCCGAGTAGAAGACGTGCACCTCGAGGTAAATCACCCAACATGATTGGTCCAGCGCGATCACGTGCCGCTGAGTTGAAGACTTGCACCTCGAGGTAAATCACCCAACATGATTGGTCCAGCGCGATCACGTGCCGCCGAATATGAGTTGTGCACCTCGAGGTAAATCACCCAACATGATTGGTCCAGCGCGATCACGTGCCGCCGAGTAAAAGTGCACCTCGAGGTAAATCACCCAACATGATTGGTCCAGCGCGATCACGTGCCGCCGAATATGAGTTGTGCACCTCGAGGTAAATCACCCAACATGATTGGTCCAGCGCGATCACGTTCCGCCGAGTCGATGTGCACCGCGAGGTAAATCGCCCAACCTGATTGGTCCAGCGCGATCACGTGACGCCGAATATGAGTTGTGCACCTCGAGGTAAATCACCCATGATTGGTCCAGCGCGATCACGTGCCGCCGAGTAGAAGGTGTGCACCTCGAGGGAAATCACCCAACATGATTGGTCCAGCGCGATCACGTGCCGCTGAATAAGTGCACCTCGAGGTAAATCACCCAACATGATTGGTCCAGCGCGATCACGTGCCGCCGAGTAGAAGACGTGCACCTCGAGGGAAATCACCCAACATGATTGGTCCAGCGCGATCACGTGCCGCTGAATAAGTGCACCTCGAGGTAAATCACCCAACATGATTGGTCCAGCGCGATCACGTGCCGCCGAGTAGAAGACGTGCACCTCGAGGTAAATCACCCAACATGATTGGTCCAGCGCGATCACGTGCCGCTGAGTAGAAAACGTGCACCTCGAGTTAAATCACCCAACATGATTGGTCCAGCGCGATCACGTGCCGCCGAGTATAAGTGCACCTCGAGGTAAATCACCCAACATGATTGGTCCAGCGCGATCACGTGCCGTCGAGTCGAAGACGTGCACCTCGAGGTAAATCACCCAACATGATTGGTCCAGCGAGATCACGTGCCGCCGAGTCGATGTGCACCTCGAGGTAAATCGCCCAACATGATTGGTCCAGCGCGATCACGTGCCGCCGAATACACTGAACAACAAAAATTTTTTACTGAAGATGTGTAAAGTGATTTAGACTAATTTGGGTACGCTGATTTCAAAAATCATAACCGTTTTGCTGTATCACGTCAGGATTTCCAGTAACAGAAATATTCCCATTGCCTGGAAGTCAGGATTTCAATGAAATTTACAAAAATTCATTTATTCATTTATTTCATCATGAATGCTTCAAAATTATAGAAATTACAGAAAAACTCCACTAGAACGGAATTAAAAATGCTTTAGGCATTTGGCTTTGCGTTTGTGCTGCTCTGTGTCAGTTTCACGATGCAGGAAACAGCAGAAATCGCCCAACATGATTGGTCCAGCGAGATCACGTGCCGCCGAGAAGAAGATGTGCACCTCGAGGTAAATCACCCAACATGATTGGTCCAGCGCGATCACGTGCCGTCGAGTCGAAGACGTGCACCTCGAGGTAAATCACCCAACATGATTGGTCCAGCGAGATCACGTGCCGCCGAGTCGATGTGCACCTCGAGGTAAATCGCCCAACATGATTGGTCCAGCGAGATCACGTGCCGCCGAGTAGAAGATGTGCACCTCGAGGTAAATCACCCAACATGATTGGTCCAGCGCGATCACGTGCCGCCGAGTAGAAGATGTGCACCTCGAGGTAAATCACCCAACATGATTGGTCCAGCGCGATCACGTGCGGCGGAGTAGAAGACGTGCACCTCGAGGTAAATCACCCAACATGATTGGTCCAGCGCGATCACGTGCCGCTGAGTTGAAGACTTGCACCTCGAGGTAAATCACCCAACATGATTGGTCCACCGCGATCACGTGCCGCCGAGTAGAAGATGTGCACCTCGAGGTAAATCACCCAACATGATTGGTCCAGCGCGATCACGTGCGGCGGAGTAGAAGACGTGCACCTCGAGGTAAATCACCCAACATGATTGGTCCAGCGCGATCACGTGCCGCTGAGTTGAAGACTTGCACCTCGAGGTAAATCACCCAACATGATTGGTCCACCGCGATC
The DNA here is from genome assembly GCF_056783735.1 of Eptatretus burgeri. Taxonomy (NCBI): domain Eukaryota; kingdom Metazoa; phylum Chordata; class Myxini; order Myxiniformes; family Myxinidae; genus Eptatretus; species Eptatretus burgeri. The sequence goes on from NW_028222273.1 coordinate 21,191, forward strand.
ACGTGCCGCCGAGTAGAAGATGTGCACCTCGAGGTAAATCACCCAACATGATTGGTCCAGCGCGATCACGTGCCGCCGAGAAGATGTGCACCTCGAGGTAAATCGCCCAACATGATTGGTCCAGCGCGATCACGTGACGCCGAATATGAGTTGTGCACCTCGAGGTAAATCACCCATGATTGGTCCAGCGCGATCACGTGCCGCCGAGTAGAAGATGTGCACCTCGAGGTTAATCACCCAACATGATTGGTCCAGCGCGATCACGTGCCGCCGAGCAGAAGACGTGCACCTCGAGGAAAATCACCCAACATGATTGGTCCAGCGCGATCACGTGCCGCTGAATATGTGCACCTCGAGTTAAATCACCGAACATGATTGGTCCAGCGCGATCACGTGCCGCCGAGTCGAAGACGTGCACCTCGAGGTAAATCACCCAACATGATTGGTCCAGCGAGATCACGTGCCGCCGAGTCGATGTGCACCTCGAGGTAAATCGCCCAACATGATTGGTCCAGCGCGATCACGTGCCGCCGAATACACTGAACAACAAAAATTTTTTACTGGAGATGTGTAAAGTGATTTAGACTAATTTGGGTACGCTGATTTCAAAAATCATAACCGTTTTGCTGTATCACGTCAGGATTTCCAGTAACAGAAATATTCCCATTGCCTGGAAGTCAGGATTTCAATGAAATTTACAAAAATTCATTTATTTCATCATGAATGCTTCAAAATTATAGAAATTACAGAAAAACTCCACTAGAACGGAATTAAAAATGCTTTACGCATTTGGCTTTGCGTTTGTGCTGCTCTGTGTCAGTTTCACGATGCAGGAAACAGCAGAAATCGCCCAACATGATTGGTCCAGCGAGATCACGTGCCGCCGAGTAGAAGATGTGCACCTCGAAGTAAATCTCTCAACATGATTGGTCCAGCGCGATCACGTGCCGCCGAGTAGAAGATGTGCACCTCGAGGTAAATCACCCAACATGATTGGTCCAGCGCGATCACGTGCCGCCGAGTAGAAGACTTGCACCTCGAGGTAAATCACCATCATGATTGGTCCAGCGCGATCACGTGCCGCCGAGTAAAAGTGCACCTCGAGGTAAATCATCCAACATGATTGGTCCAGCGCGATCACGTGCCGCCGAGTAGATGTGCACCTCGAGGTAAATCGCCCAACATGATTGGTCCAGCGCGATCACGTGCCGCCGAATATGAGTTGTGCACCTCGAGGTAAATCACCCATGATTGGTCCAGCGCGATCACGTGCCGCCGAGTAGAAGATGTGCACCTCGAGGTTAATCACCCAACATGATTGGTCCAGCGCGATCACGTGCCGCCGAGCAGAAGACGTGCACCTCGAGGTAAATCACCCAACATGATTGGTCCAGCGAGATCACGTGCCGCTGAATATGTGCACCTCGAGTAAAATCACCGAACATGATTGGTCCAGCACGATCACGTGCCGCCGAGTAGAAGACGTGCACCTCGAGGTAAATCACCCAACATGATTGGTCCAGCGCGATCACGTGCCGCCGAGTCGATGTGCACCTCGAGGTAAATCGCCCAACATGATTGGTCCAGCGCGATCACGTGACGCCGAATATGAGTTGTGCACCTCGAGGTAAATCACCCATGATTGGTCCAGCGCGATCACGTGCCGCCGAGTAGAAGATGTGCACCTCGAGGTTAATCACCCAATATGATTGGTCCAGCGCGATCACGTGCCGCCGAGCAGAAGACGTGCACCTCGAGGTAAATCACCCAACATGATTGGTCCAGCGCGATCACGTGCCGCTGAAGATGTGCACCTCGAGGTAAATCACCCAACATGATTGGTCCAGCGAGATCACGTGCCGCCGAGTCGATGTGCACCTCGAGGTAAATCGCCCAACATGATTGGTCCAGCGCGATCACGTGCCGCCGAATACACTGAACAACAACAATTTTTTACTGGAGATGTGTAAAGTGATTTAGACTAATTTGGGTACGCTGATTTCAAAAATCATAACCGTTTTGCTGTATCACGTCAGGATTTCCAGTAACAGAAATATTCCCATTGCCGAGAAGTCAGGATTTCAATGAAATTTACAAAAATTCATTTATTTCATCATGAATGCTTCAAAATTATAGAAATTACAGAAAAACTCCACTAGAACGGAATTAAAAATGCTTTAGGCATTTGGCTTTGCGTTTGTGCTGCTCTGTGTCAGTTTCACGATGCAGGAAACAGCAGAAATCGCCCAACATGATTGGTCCAGCGAGATCACGTGCCGCCGAGTAGAGGATGTGCACCTCGAGGTAAATCACCCAACATGATTGGTCCAGCGCGATCACGTGCCGCCGAGTAGAAGATGTGCACCTCGAGGTAAATCACCCAACATGATTGGTCCAGCGCGATCACGTGCCGCTGAGTAGAAGACATGCACCTCGAGGAAAATCACCCAACATGAATGGTCCAGCGCGATCACGTGCCGCCGAGTAGAAGACGTGCACCTCGAGGTAAATCACCCAACATGATTGGTCCAGCGCGATCACGTGCCGCTGAGTTGAAGACTTGCACCTCGAGGTAAATCACCCAACATGATTGGTCCAGCGCGATCACGTGCCGCCGAATATGAGTTGTGCACCTCGAGGTAAATCACCCAACATGATTGGTCCAGCGCGATCACGTGCCGCCGAGTAAAAGTGCACCTCGAGGTAAATCACCCAACATGATTGGTCCAGCGCGATCACGTGCCGCCGAATATGAGTTGTGCACCTCGAGGTAAATCACCCAACATGATTGGTCCAGCGCGATCACGTTCCGCCGAGTCGATGTGCACCGCGAGGTAAATCGCCCAACCTGATTGGTCCAGCGCGATCACGTGACGCCGAATATGAGTTGTGCACCTCGAGGTAAATCACCCATGATTGGTCCAGCGCGATCACGTGCCGCCGAGTAGAAGGTGTGCACCTCGAGGGAAATCACCCAACATGATTGGTCCAGCGCGATCACGTGCCGCTGAATAAGTGCACCTCGAGGTAAATCACCCAACATGATTGGTCCAGCGCGATCACGTGCCGCCGAGTAGAAGACGTGCACCTCGAGGGAAATCACCCAACATGATTGGTCCAGCGCGATCACGTGCCGCTGAATAAGTGCACCTCGAGGTAAATCACCCAACATGATTGGTCCAGCGCGATCACGTGCCGCCGAGTAGAAGACGTGCACCTCGAGGTAAATCACCCAACATGATTGGTCCAGCGCGATCACGTGCCGCTGAGTAGAAAACGTGCACCTCGAGTTAAATCACCCAACATGATTGGTCCAGCGCGATCACGTGCCGCCGAGTATAAGTGCACCTCGAGGTAAATCACCCAACATGATTGGTCCAGCGCGATCACGTGCCGTCGAGTCGAAGACGTGCACCTCGAGGTAAATCACCCAACATGATTGGTCCAGCGAGATCACGTGCCGCCGAGTCGATGTGCACCTCGAGGTAAATCGCCCAACATGATTGGTCCAGCGCGATCACGTGCCGCCGAATACACTGAACAACAAAAAATTTTTACTGAAGATGTGTAAAGTGATTTAGACTAATTTGGGTACGCTGATTTCAAAAATCATAACCGTTTTGCTGTATCACGTCAGGATTTCCAGTAACAGAAATATTCCCATTGCCTGGAAGTCAGGATTTCAATGAAATTTACAAAAATTCATTTATTCATTTATTTCATCATGAATGCTTCAAAATTATAGAAATTACAGAAAAACTCCACTAGAACGGAATTAAAAATGCTTTAGGCATTTGGCTTTGCGTTTGTGCTGCTCTGTGTCAGTTTCACGATGCAGGAAACAGCAGAAATCGCCCAACATGATTGGTCCAGCGAGATCACGTGCCGCCGAGAAGAAGATGTGCACCTCGAGGTAAATCACCCAACATGATTGGTCCAGCGCGATCACGTGCCGTCGAGTCGAAGACGTGCACCTCGAGGTAAATCACCCAACATGATTGGTCCAGCGAGATCACGTGCCGCCGAGTCGATGTGCACCTCGAGGTAAATCGCCCAACATGATTGGTCCAGCGAGATCACGTGCCGCCGAGTAGAAGATGTGCACCTCGAGGTAAATCACCCAACATGATTGGTCCAGCGCGATCACGTGCCGCCGAGTAGAAGATGTGCACCTCGAGGTAAATCACCCAACATGATTGGTCCAGCGCGATCACGTGCGGCGGAGTAGAAGACGTGCACCTCGAGGTAAATCACCCAACATGATTGGTCCAGCGCGATCACGTGCCGCTGAGTTGAAGACTTGCACCTCGAGGTAAATCACCCAACATGATTGGTCCACCGCGATCACGTGCCGCCGAGTAGAAGATGTGCACCTCGAGGTAAATCACCCAACATGATTGGTCCAGCGCGATCACGTGCCGCTGAGTTGAAGACTTGCACCTCGAGGTAAATCACCCAACATGATTGGTCCACCGCGATCACGTGCCGCCGAGTAGAAGATGTGCACCTCGAGGTAAATCACCCAACATGATTGGTCCAGCGCGATCACGTGCCGCCGAGAAGATGTGCACCTCGAGGTAAATCGCCCAACATGATTGGTCCAGCGCGATCACGTGCCGCCGAATACACTGAACAACAAAAAAATTTTACTGGAGATGTGTAAAGTGATTTAGACTAATTTGGGTACGCTGATTTCAAAAATCATAACCGTTTTGCTGTATCACGTCAGGGTTTCCAGTAACAGAAATATTCCCATTGCCGAGAAGTCAGGATTTCAATGAAATTTACAAAAATTCATTTATTCATTTATTTCATCATGAATGCTTCAAAATTATAGAAATTACAGAAAAACTCCACTAGAACGGAATTAAAAATGCTTTAGGCATTTGGCTTTGCGTTTGTGCTGCTCTGTGTCAGTTTCACGATGCAGGAAACAGCAGAAATCGCCCAACATGATTGGTCCAGCGCGATCACGTGCCGTCGAGTCGAAGACGTGCACCTCGAGGTAAATCACCCAACATGATTGGTCCAGCGAGATCACGTGCCGCCGAGTCGATGTGCACCTCGAGGTAAATCGCCCAACATGATTGGTCCAGCGAGATCACGTGCCGCCGAGTAGAAGATGTGCACCTCGAGGTAAATCACCCAACATGATTGGTCCAGCGCGATCACGTGCCGCCGAGTAGAAGATGTGCACCTCGAGGTAAATCACCCAACATGATTGGTCCAGCGCGATCACGTGCGGCGGAGTAGAAGACGTGCACCTCGAGGTAAATCACCCAACATGATTGGTCCAGCGCGATCACGTGCCGCTGAGTTGAAGACTTGCACCTCGAGGTAAATCACCCAACATGATTGGTCCACCGCGATCACGTGCCGCCGAGTAGAAGATGTGCACCTCGAGGTAAATCACCCAACATGATTGGTCCAGCGCGATCACGTGCCGCTGAGTTGAAGACTTGCACCTCGAGGTAAATCACCCAACATGATTGGTCCACCGCGATCACGTGCCGCCGAGTAGAAGATGTGCACCTCGAGGTAAATCACCCAACATGATTGGTCCAGCGCGATCACGTGCCGCCGAGAAGATGTGCACCTCGAGGTAAATCGCCCAACATGATTGGTCCAGCGCGATCACGTGCCGCCGAATACACTGAACAACAAAAAATTTTACTGGAGATGTGTAAAGTGATTTAGACTAATTTGGGTACGCTGATTTCAAAAATCATAACCGTTTTGCTGTATCACGTCAGGGTTTCCAGTAACAGAAATATTCCCATTGCCGAGAAGTCAGGATTTCAATGAAATTTACAAAAATTCATTTATTCATTTATTTCATCATGAATGCTTCAAAATTATAGAAATTACAGAAAAACTCCACTAGAACGGAATTAAAAATGCTTTAGGCATTTGGCTTTGCGTTTGTGCTGCTCTGTGTCAGTTTCACGATGCAGGAAACAGCAGAAATCGCCCAACATGATTGGTCCAGCGAGATCACGTGCCGCCGAGAAGAAGATGTGCACCTCGAGGTAAATCACCCAACATGATTGGTCCAGCGCGATCACGTGCCGCCGAGTAGAAGATGTGCACCTCGAGGTAAATCACCCAACATGATTGGTCCAGCGCGATCACGTGCCGCTGAGGAGAAGACTTGCACCTCGAGGTAAATCACCCAACATGATTGGTCCAGCGCGATCACGTGCCGCCGAGTAGAAGACGTGCACCTCGAGGTAAATCACCCAACATGATTGGTCCAGCGCGATCACGTGCCGCCGAGTAGAAGACGTGCACCTCGAGGTAAATCACCCAACATGATTGGTCCAGCGCGATCACGTGCCGCTGAGTAGAAAACGTGCACCTCGAGTTAAATCACCCAACATGATTGGTCCAGCGCGATCACGTGCCGCCGAGTATAAGTGCACCTCGAGGTAAATCACCCAACATGATTGGTCCAGCGCGATCACGTGCCGTCGAGTCGAAGACGTGCACCTCGAGGTAAATCACCCAACATGATTGGTCCAGCGAGATCACGTGCCGCCGAGTCGATGTGCACCTCGAGGTAAATCGCCCAACATGATTGGTCCAGCGAGATCACGTGCCGCCGAGTAGAAGATGTGCACCTCGAGGTAAATCACCCAACATGATTGGTCCAGCGCGATCACGTGCCGCCGAGTAGAAGATGTGCACCTCGAGGTAAATCACCCAACATGATTGGTCCAGCGCGATCACGTGCGGCGGAGTAGAAGACGTGCACCTCGAGGTAAATCACCCAACATGATTGGTCCAGCGCGATCACGTGCCGCTGAGTTGAAGACTTGCACCTCGAGGTAAATCACCCAACATGATTGGTCCACCGCGATCACGTGCCGCCGAGTAGAAGATGTGCACCTCGAGGTAAATCACCCAACATGATTGGTCCAGCGCGATCACGTGCCGCTGAGTTGAAGACTTGCACCTCGAGGTAAATCACCCAACATGATTGGTCCACCGCGATCACGTGCCGCCGAGTAGAAGATGTGCACCTCGAGGTAAATCACCCAACATGATTGGTCCAGCGCGATCACGTGCCGCCGAGAAGATGTGCACCTCGAGGTAAATCGCCCAACATGATTGGTCCAGCGCGATCACGTGCCGCCGAATACACTGAACAACAAAAAAATTTTACTGGAGATGTGTAAAGTGATTTAGACTAATTTGGGTACGCTGATTTCAAAAATCATAACCGTTTTGCTGTATCACGTCAGGGTTTCCAGTAACAGAAATATTCCCATTGCCGAGAAGTCAGGATTTCAATGAAATTTACAAAAATTCATTTATTCATTTATTTCATCATGAATGCTTCAAAATTATAGAAATTACAGAAAAACTCCACTAGAACGGAATTAAAAATGCTTTAGGCATTTGGCTTTGCGTTTGTGCTGCTCTGTGTCAGTTTCACGATGCAGGAAACAGCAGAAATCGCCCAACATGATTGGTCCAGCGAGATCACGTGCCGCCGAGAAGAAGATGTGCACCTCGAGGTAAATCACCCAACATGATTGGTCCAGCGCGATCACGTGCCGCCGAGTAGAAGATGTGCACCTCGAGGTAAATCACCCAACATGATTGGTCCAGCGCGATCACGTGCCGCTGAGGAGAAGACTTGCACCTCGAGGTAAATCACCCAACATGATTGGTCCAGCGCGATCACGTGCCGCCGAGTAGAAGACGTGCACCTCGAGGTAAATCACCCAACATGATTGGTCCAGCGCGATCACGTGCCGCCGAGTAGAAGACGTGCACCTCGAGGTAAATCACCCAACATGATTGGTCCAGCGCGATCACGTGCCGCTGAGTAGAAAACGTGCACCTCGAGTTAAATCACCCAACATGATTGGTCCAGCGCGATCACGTGCCGCCGAGTATAAGTGCACCTCGAGGTAAATCACCCAACATGATTGGTCCAGCGCGATCACGTGCCGTCGAGTCGAAGACGTGCACCTCGAGGTAAATCACCCAACATGATTGGTCCAGCGAGATCACGTGCCGCCGAGTCGATGTGCACCTCGAGGTAAATCGCCCAACATGATTGGTCCAGCGCGATCACGTGACGCCGAATATGAGTTGTGCACCTCGAGGTAAATCACCCATGATTGGTCCAGCGCGATCACGTGCCGCCGAGTAGAAGATGTGCACCTCGAGGTTAATCACTCAACATGATTGGTCCAGCGCGATCACGTACCGCCGAGCAGAAGACGTGCACCTCGAGGGAAATCACCCAACATGATTGGTCCAGCGCGATCACGTGCCGCTGAATAAGTGCACCTCGAGGTAAATCACCCAACATGATTGGTCCAGCGCGATCACGTGCCGCCGAGTAGAAGACGTGCACCTCGAGGTAAATCACCCAACATGATTGGTCCAGCGCGATCACGTGCCGCTGAGTAGAAAACGTGCACCTCGAGTTAAATCACCCAACATGATTGGTCCAGCGCGATCACGTGCCGCCGAGTATAAGTGCACCTCGAGGTAAATCACCCAACATGATTGGTCCAGCGCGATCACGTGCCGTCGAGTCGAAGACGTGCACCTCGAGGTAAATCACCCAACATGATTGGTCCAGCGAGATCACGTGCCGCCGAGTCGATGTGCACCTCGAGGTAAATCGCCCAACATGATTGGTCCAGCGCGATCACGTGCCGCCGAATACACTGAACAACAAAAATTTTTTACTGAAGATGTGTAAAGTGATTTAGACTAATTTGGGTACGCTGATTTCAAAAATCATAACCGTTTTGCTGTATCACGTCAGGATTTCCAGTAACAGAAATATTCCCATTGCCTGGAAGTCAGGATTTCAATGAAATTTACAAAAATTCATTTATTCATTTATTTCATCATGAATGCTTCAAAATTATAGAAATTACAGAAAAACTCCACTAGAACGGAATTAAAAATGCTTTAGGCATTTGGCTTTGCGTTTGTGCTGCTCTGTGTCAGTTTCACGATGCAGGAAACAGCAGAAATCGCCCAACATGATTGGTCCAGCGAGATCACGTGCCGCCGAGAAGAAGATGTGCACCTCGAGGTAAATCACCCAACATGATTGGTCCAGCGCGATCACGTGCCGTCGAGTCGAAGACGTGCACCTCGAGGTAAATCACCCAACATGATTGGTCCAGCGAGATCACGTGCCGCCGAGTCGATGTGCACCTCGAGGTAAATCGCCCAACATGATTGGTCCAGCGAGATCACGTGCCGCCGAGTAGAAGATGTGCACCTCGAGGTAAATCACCCAACATGATTGGTCCAGCGCGATCACGTGCCGCCGAGTAGAAGATGTGCACCTCGAGGTAAATCACCCAACATGATTGGTCCAGCGCGATCACGTGCGGCGGAGTAGAAGACGTGCACCTCGAGGTAAATCACCCAACATGATTGGTCCAGCGCGATCACGTGCCGCTGAGTTGAAGACTTGCACCTCGAGGTAAATCACCCAACATGATTGGTCCACCGCGATCACGTGCCGCCGAGTAGAAGATGTGCACCTCGAGGTAAATCACCCAACATGATTGGTCCAGCGCGATCACGTGCCGCTGAGTTGAAGACTTGCACCTCGAGGTAAATCACCCAACATGATTGGTCCACCGCGATCACGTGCCGCCGAGTAGAAGATGTGCACCTCGAGGTAAATCACCCAACATGATTGGTCCAGCGCGATCACGTGCCGCCGAGAAGATGTGCACCTCGAGGTAAATCGCCCAACATGATTGGTCCAGCGCGATCACGTGCCGCCGAATACACTGAACAACAAAAAAATTTACTGGAGATGTGTAAAGTGATTTAGACTAATTTGGGTACGCTGATTTCAAAAATCATAACCGTTTTGCTGTATCACGTCAGGGTTTCCAGTAACAGAAATATTCCCATTGCCGAGAAGTCAGGATTTCAATGAAATTTACAAAAATTCATTTATTCATTTATTTCATCATGAATGCTTCAAAATTATAGAAATTACAGAAAAACTCCACTAGAACGGAATTAAAAATGCTTTAGGCATTTGGCTTTGCGTTTGTGCTGCTCTGTGTCAGTTTCACGATGCAGGAAACAGCAGAAATCGCCCAACATGATTGGTCCAGCGCGATCACGTGCCGTCGAGTCGAAGACGTGCACCTCGAGGTAAATCACCCAACATGATTGGTCCAGCGAGATCACGTGCCGCCGAGTCGATGTGCACCTCGAGGTAAATCGCCCAACATGATTGGTCCAGCGAGATCACGTGCCGCCGAGTAGAAGATGTGCACCTCGAGGTAAATCACCCAACATGATTGGTCCAGCGCGATCACGTGCCGCCGAGTAGAAGATGTGCACCTCGAGGTAAATCACCCAACATGATTGGTCCAGCGCGATCACGTGCGGCGGAGTAGAAGACGTGCACCTCGAGGTAAATCACCCAACATGATTGGTCCAGCGCGATCACGTGCCGCTGAGTTGAAGACTTGCACCTCGAGGTAAATCACCCAACATGATTGGTCCACCGCGATCACGTGCCGCCGAGTAGAAGATGTGCACCTCGAGGTAAATCACCCAACATGATTGGTCCAGCGCGATCACGTGCCGCTGAGTTGAAGACTTGCACCTCGAGGTAAATCACCCAACATGATTGGTCCACCGCGATCACGTGCCGCCGAGTAGAAGATGTGCACCTCGAGGTAAATCACCCAACATGATTGGTCCAGCGCGATCACGTGCCGCCGAGAAGATGTGCACCTCGAGGTAAATCGCCCAACATGATTGGTCCAGCGCGATCACGTGCCGCCGAATACACTGAACAACAAAAAAATTTACTGGAGATGTGTAAAGTGATTTAGACTAATTTGGGTACGCTGATTTCAAAAATCATAACCGTTTTGCTGTATCACGTCAGGGTTTCCAGTAACAGAAATATTCCCATTGCCGAGAAGTCAGGATTTCAATGAAATTTACAAAAATTCATTTATTCATTTATTTCATCATGAATGCTTCAAAATTATAGAAATTACAGAAAAACTCCACTAGAACGGAATTAAAAATGCTTTAGGCATTTGGCTTTGCGTTTGTGCTGCTCTGTGTCAGTTTCACGATGCAGGAAACAGCAGAAATCGCCCAACATGATTGGTCCAGCGAGATCACGTGCCGCCGAGAAGAAGATGTGCACCTCGAGGTAAATCACCCAACATGATTGGTCCAGCGCGATCACGTGCCGCCGAGTAGAAGATGTGCACCTCGAGGTAAATCACCCAACATGATTGGTCCAGCGCGATCACGTGCCGCTGAGGAGAAGACTTGCACCTCGAGGTAAATCACCCAACATGATTGGTCCAGCGCGATCACGTGCCGCCGAGTAGAAGACGTGCACCTCGAGGTAAATCACCCAACATGATTGGTCCAGCGCGATCACGTGCCGCCGAGTAGAAGACGTGCACCTCGAGGTAAATCACCCAACATGATTGGTCCAGCGCGATCACGTGCCGCTGAGTAGAAAACGTGCACCTCGAGTTAAATCACCCAACATGATTGGTCCAGCGCGATCACGTGCCGCCGAGTATAAGTGCACCTCGAGGTAAATCACCCAACATGATTGGTCCAGCGCGATCACGTGCCGTCGAGTCGAAGACGTGCACCTCGAGGTAAATCACCCAACATGATTGGTCCAGCGAGATCACGTGCCGCCGAGTCGATGTGCACCTCGAGGTAAATCGCCCAACATGATTGGTCCAGCGCGATCACGTGACGCCGAATATGAGTTGTGCACCTCGAGGTAAATCACCCAACATGATTGGTCCAGCGCGATCACGTGCCGCCGAGTAGAAGATGTGCACCTCGAGGTTAATCACTCAACATGATTGGTCCAGCGCGATCACGTACCGCCGAGCAGAAGACGTGCACCTCGAGGGAAATCACCCAACATGATTGGTCCAGCGCGATCACGTGCCGCTGAATAAGTGCACCTCGAGGTAAATCACCCAACATGATTGGTCCAGCGCGATCACGTGCCGCCGAGTAGAAGACGTGCACCTCGAGGTAAATCACCCAACATGATTGGTCCAGCGCGATCACGTGCCGCTGAGTAGAAAACGTGCACCTCGAGTTAAATCACCCAACATGATTGGTCCAGCGCGATCACGTGCCGCCGAGTATAAGTGCACCTCGAGGTAAATCACCCAACATGATTGGTCCAGCGCGATCACGTGCCGTCGAGTCGAAGACGTGCACCTCGAGGTAAATCACCCAACATGATTGGTCCAGCGAGATCACGTGCCGCCGAGTCGATGTGCACCTCGAGGTAAATCGCCCAACATGATTGGTCCAGCGCGATCACGTGCCGCCGAATACACTGAACAACAAAAAATTTTTACTGGAGATGTGTAAAGTGATTTAGACTAATTTGGGTACGCTGATTTCAAAAATCATAACCGTTTTGCTGTATCACGTCAGGATTTCCAGTAACAGAAATATTCCCATTGCCGAGAAGTCAGGATTTCAATGAAATTTACAAAAATTCATTTATTCATTTATTTCATCATGAATGCTTCAAAATTATAGAAATTACAGAAAAACTCCACTAGAACGGAATTAAAAATGCTTTAGGCATTTGGCTTTGCGTTTGTGCTGCTCTGTGTCAGTTTCACGATGCAGGAAACAGCAGAAATCGCCCAACATGATTGGTCCAGCGAGATCACGTGCCGCCGAGAAGAAGATGTGCACCTCGAGGTAAATCACCCAACATGATTGGTCCAGCGCGATCACGTGCCGCCGAGTAGAAGATGTGCACCTCGAGGTAAATCACCCAACATGATTGGTCCAGCGCGATCACGTGCCGCTGAGGAGAAGACTTGCACCTCGAGGTAAATCACCCAACATGATTGGTCCAGCGCGATCACGTGCCGCCGAGTAGAAGACGTGCACCTCGAGGTAAATCACCCAACATGATTGGTCCAGCGCGATCACGTGCCGCCGAGTAGAAGACGTGCACCTCGAGGTAAATCACCCAACATGATTGGTCCAGCGCGATCACGTGCCGCTGAGTAGAAAACGTGCACCTCGAGTTAAATCACCCAACATGATTGGTCCAGCGCGATCACGTGCCGCCGAGTATAAGTGCACCTCGAGGTAAATCACCCAACATGATTGGTCCAGCGCGATCACGTGCCGTCGAGTCGAAGACGTGCACCTCGAGGTAAATCACCCAACATGATTGGTCCAGCGAGATCACGTGCCGCCGAGTCGATGTGCACCTCGAGGTAAATCGCCCAACATGATTGGTCCAGCGCGATCACGTGCGGCGGAGTAGAAGACGTGCACCTCGAGGTAAATCACCCAACATGATTGGTCCAGCGCGATCACGTGCCGCTGAGTTGAAGACTTGCACCTCGAGGTAAATCACCCAACATGATTGGTCCACCGCGATCACGTGCCGCCGAGTAGAAGATGTGCACCTCGAGGTAAATCACCCAACATGATTGGTCCAGCGCGATCACGTGCCGCCGAGAAGATGTGCACCTCGAGGTAAATCGCCCAACATGATTGGTCCAGCGCGATCACGTGACGCCGAATATGAGTTGTGCACCTCGAGGTAAATCACCCATGATTGGTCCAGCGCGATCACGTGCCGCCGAGTAGAAGATGTGCACCTCGAGGTTAATCACCCAACATGATTGGTCCAGCGCGATCACGTGCCGCCGAGCAGAAGACGTGCACCTCGAGGTAAATCACCCAACATGATTGGTCCAGCGCGATCACGTGACGCCGAGCAGAAGACGTGCACCTCGAGGTAAATCACCCAACATGATTGGTCCAGCGCGATCACGTGACGCCGAATATGAGTTGTGCACCTCGAGGTAAATCACCCATGATTGGTCCAGCGCGATCACGTGCCGCCGTGTAGAAGACGTGCACCTCGAGGTAAATCACCCAACATGATTGGTCCAGCGAGATCACGTGCCGCCGAGTTGATGTGCACCTCGAGGTAAATCGCCCAACATGATTGGTCCAGCGCGAACACGTGCCGCCGAATACACTGAACAACAAAAATTTTTTACTGGAGATGTGTAAAGTGATTTAGACTAATTTGGGTACGCTGATTTCAAAAATCATAACCGTTTTGCTGTAGCACGTCAGGATTTCCAGTAACAGAAATATTCCCATTGCCGAGAAGTCAGGATTTCAATGAAATTTACAAAAATTCATTTATTCATTTATTTCATCATGAATGCTTCAAAATTATAGAAATTACAGAAAAAACTCCACTAGAACGGAATTAAAAATGCTTTAGTCATTTGGCTTTGCGTTTGTGCTGCTCTGTGTCAGTTTCACGATGCAGGAAACAGCAGAAATCGCCCAACATGATTGGTCCAGCGAGATCACGTGCCGCCGAGTAGAGGATGTGCACCTCGAGGTAAATCACCCAACATGATTGGTCCAGCGCGATCACGTGCCGCCGAGTAGAAGATGTGCACCTCGAGGTAAATCACCCAACATGATTGGTCCAGCGCGATCACGTGCCGCTGAGTAGAAGACTTGCACCTCGAGGTAAATCACCCAACATGATTGGTCCAGCGCGATCACGTGCCGCTGAGTAGAAGACTTGCACCTCGAGGTAAATCACCATCATGATTGGTCCAGCGCGATCACGTGCCGCCGAGTAAAAGTGCACCTCGAGGTAAATCACCCAACATGATTGGTCCAGCGCGATCACGTGCCGCGGAATATGAGTTGTGCACCTCGAGGTAAATCACCCAACATGATTGGTCCAGCGCGATCACGTGCCGCCGAGTCGATGTGCACCTCGAGGTAAATCGCCCAACATGATTGGTCCAGCGCGATCACGTGACGCCGAGCAGAAGACGTGCACCTCGAGGTAAATCACCCAACATGATTGGTCCAGCGCGATCACGTGACGCCGAATATGAGTTGTGCACCTCGAGGTAAATCACCCATGATTGGTCCAGCGCGATCACGTGCCGCCGTGTAGAAGATGTGCACCTCGAGTTAAATCACCGAACATGATTGGTCCAGCGCGATCACGTGCCGCCGAGTCGAAGACGTGCACCTCGAGGTAAATCACCCAACATGATTGGTCCAGCGCGATCACGTGCCGCCGAGTAGAAGATGTGCACCTCGAGGTAAATCGCCCAACATGATTGGTCCAGCGCGATCACGTGCCGCCGAATACACTGAACAACAAAAATTTTTTACTGGAGATGTGTAAAGTGATTTAGACTAATTTGGGTACGCTGATTTCAAAAATCATAACCGTTTTGCTGTATCACTTCAGGATTTCCAGTAACAGAAATATTCCCATTGCCTGGAAGTCAGGATTTCAATGAAATTTACAAAAATTCATTTATTCATTTATTTCATCATCAGGTCAGGTATGGGAGCATGTGCCAGAACAGCGCGTCGCTGCGTCCACTTTCCGCCGGTACTCCAGGGGCCTCCGTCTGGCCATCCCCCAGGCAGATGCCAGGCCCATCCCCATCTCCTTGAGATGATGGTCAACCTGCTGCAACCATGAGGCACGTGGTCGGCCCACTGGCCTCCTCCACTCATGAGACTCCCTCGCTGAGAGAATCTGGTGAGCAGGATCAGCGTCAGGAAAACGAGCCACATGTCCATACAGCCGCAGCTGACGCTCACGGACTATGCAGGTAACAAATCTCATCCGAGTCTCTCTCAGCAACCGCTCGTTGGACACAAAATCCGACCAGCGATAGCCAAGGATTCTCCGAAGAGACCTGGTACCAAAGGAATTAAGTCTCCGTCTCAGATCCTTGGTCAAAGTCCAAGTCTCGCACCCATAGAGCAAGACTGGAAGTACCAAGGACCTGAAGACTCGGACTTTCGTCCTCCCGCACAGGTACCGGCAGCGCCACACCCCATGATCCAGTGAATCCATGACTCCCCAGGCCCGACCCAGACGTCTATTGACCTCCGGCTCACAACCTGCGGAGACATGAATATCACTGCCAAGGTAAGTGAATCTATCCACGACCTCAACATCCTCACCACAAACAGACACAGACAGGACAGCAGCATCCAAGATGTCACCGAAAGCCTGGATCTTTGTTTTGACCCAAGAAATCCGTAATCCCAATGGCTCCGACTCCTCATTCAGCACCTCGAGGGCCCCCAAGAGGATGTCTAAAGTCTCCGCAAAGATGACTGCATCATCTGCAAAATCAAGGTCCGAGATCTTGACATTGCCAAACGATGCACCGCAACTTGATCTCTCCGACATCCTCCCAAAAATCCAGTCCATACAAGTGCTGAAAAGTGTGGGGGCAAGTACACACCCCTGACGAACTCCAGTAACAACTGGAAATAAGTCAGAGATGGTACCACCACACTTCACAGCACTCTCAGTACCAGAGTAGAGTTCAGACATCAGATCGATCAGTTTTGGTGGCACCCCACGAAGACCAAGAATCCTCCAGAGGACATCCCGATTCACTGAATCGAACGCTTTACAGAGATCAACATAGGCTGCAAGCAGCCCCTGCCGAAACTCTCGTCTGCGTTCGGTGAGGACACGAAGTGCAAGGATACGGTCAATCGTTGACCTCTTTGGTGTAAAGCCTGACTGCTCTGGACGCTGGTGCTCAAGCAGATGGTGGCGAACCCTATCAAGAATTATCCGAGCAAAGACCTTGCCCGGCACTGAGAGCAGCGTCACCCCTCGGTAGTTGTTGCAGTCTTGGCGATCACCCTTCCCTTTCCAGAGTTTCATCATGAATGCTTCAAAATTATAGAAATTACAGAAAAACTCCACCAGAACGGAATTAAAAATGCTTAGGCATTTGGCTTTGCGTTTGTGCTGCTCTGTGTCAGTTTCACGATGCAGGAAACAGCAGAAATCGCCCCACATGATTGGTCCAGCGAGATCACGTGCCGCCGAGTAGAAGATGTGCACCTCGAGGTAAATCACCCAACATGATTGGTCCAGCGCGATCACGTGCCGCTGAGTAGAAGACATGCACCTCGAGGTAAATCACCCAACATGAATGGTCCAGCGCGATCACGTGCCGCCGAGTAGAAGACGTGCACCTCGAGGTAAATCACCCAACATGATTGGTCCAGCGCGAACACGTGCCGCCGAATATGAGTTGTGCACCTCGAGGTAAATCACCCAACATGATTGGTCCAGCGCGATCACGTGCCGCCGAGTCGATGTGCACCTCGAGGTAAATCGCCCAACATGATTGGTCCAGCGCGATCACGTGACGCCGAATATGAGTTGTGCACCTCGAGGTAAATCACCCATGATTGGTCCAGCGCGATCACGTGCCGCCGAGTAGAAGATGTGCACCTCGAGGTTAATCACCCAACATGATTGGTCCAGCGCGATCACGTGCCGCCGAGCAGAAGACGTGCACCTCGAGGTAAATCACCCAACATGATTGGTCCAGCGCGATCACGTGCCGCTGAAGATGTGCACCTCGAGGTAAATCACCCAACATGATTGGTCCAGCGAGATCACGTGCCGCCGAGTCGATGTGCACCTCGAGGTAAATCGCCCAACATGATTGGTCCAGCGCGATCACGTGCCGCCGAATACACTGAACAACAACAATTTTTTACTGGAGATGTGTAAAGTGATTTAGACTAATTTGGGTACGCTGATTTCAAAAATCATAACCGTTTTGCTGTATCACGTCAGGATTTCCAGTAACAGAAATATTCCCATTGCCGAGAAGTCAGGATTTCAATGAAATTTACAAAAATTCATTTATTTCATCATGAATGCTTCAAAATTATAGAAATTACAGAAAAACTCCACTAGAACGGAATTAAAAATGCTTTAGGCATTTGGCTTTGCGTTTGTGCTGCTCTGTGTCAGTTTCACGATGCAGGAAACAGCAGAAATCGCCCAACATGATTGGTCCAGCGAGATCACGTGCCGCCGAGTAGAGGATGTGCACCTCGAGGTAAATCACCCAACATGATTGGTCCAGCGCGATCACGTGCCGCCGAGTAGAAGATGTGCACCTCGAGGTAAATCACCCAACATGATTGGTCCAGCGCGATCACGTGCCGCTGAGTAGAAGACATGCACCTCGAGGAAAATCACCCAACATGAATGGTCCAGCGCGATCACGTGCCGCCGAGTAGAAGACGTGCACCTCGAGGTAAATCACCCAACATGATTGGTCCAGCGCGATCACGTGCCGCTGAGTTGAAGACTTGCACCTCGAGGTAAATCACCCAACATGATTGGTCCAGCGCGATCACGTGCCGCCGAATATGAGTTGTGCACCTCGAGGTAAATCACCCAACATGATTGGTCCAGCGCGATCACGTGCCGCCGAGTAAAAGTGCACCTCGAGGTAAATCACCCAACATGATTGGTCCAGCGCGATCACGTGCCGCCGAATATGAGTTGTGCACCTCGAGGTAAATCACCCAACATGATTGGTCCAGCGCGATCACGTTCCGCCGAGTCGATGTGCACCGCGAGGTAAATCGCCCAACCTGATTGGTCCAGCGCGATCACGTGACGCCGAATATGAGTTGTGCACCTCGAGGTAAATCACCCATGATTGGTCCAGCGCGATCACGTGCCGCCGAGTAGAAGATGTGCACCTCGAGGTTAATCACTCAACATGATTGGTCCAGCGCGATCACGTACCGCCGAGCAGAAGACGTGCACCTCGAGGGAAATCACCCAACATGATTGGTCCAGCGCGATCACGTGCCGCTGAATAAGTGCACCTCGAGGTAAATCACCCAACATGATTGGTCCAGCGCGATCACGTGCCGCCGAGTAGAAGACGTGCACCTCGAGGTAAATCACCCAACATGATTGGTCCAGCGCGATCACGTGCCGCTGAGTAGAAAACGTGCACCTCGAGTTAAATCACCCAACATGATTGGTCCAGCGCGATCACGTGCCGCCGAGTATAAGTGCACCTCGAGGTAAATCACCCAACATGATTGGTCCAGCGCGATCACGTGCCGTCGAGTCGAAGACGTGCACCTCGAGGTAAATCACCCAACATGATTGGTCCAGCGAGATCACGTGCCGCCGAGTCGATGTGCACCTCGAGGTAAATCGCCCAACATGATTGGTCCAGCGCGATCACGTGCCGCCGAATACACTGAACAACAAAAATTTTTTACTGAAGATGTGTAAAGTGATTTAGACTAATTTGGGTACGCTGATTTCAAAAATCATAACCGTTTTGCTGTATCACGTCAGGATTTCCAGTAACAGAAATATTCCCATTGCCTGGAAGTCAGGATTTCAATGAAATTTACAAAAATTCATTTATTCATTTATTTCATCATGAATGCTTCAAAATTATAGAAATTACAGAAAAACTCCACTAGAACGGAATTAAAAATGCTTTAGGCATTTGGCTTTGCGTTTGTGCTGCTCTGTGTCAGTTTCACGATGCAGGAAACAGCAGAAATCGCCCAACATGATTGGTCCAGCGAGATCACGTGCCGCCGAGAAGAAGATGTGCACCTCGAGGTAAATCACCCAACATGATTGGTCCAGCGCGATCACGTGCCGTCGAGTCGAAGACGTGCACCTCGAGGTAAATCACCCAACATGATTGGTCCAGCGAGATCACGTGCCGCCGAGTCGATGTGCACCTCGAGGTAAATCGCCCAACATGATTGGTCCAGCGAGATCACGTGCCGCCGAGTAGAAGATGTGCACCTCGAGGTAAATCACCCAACATGATTGGTCCAGCGCGATCACGTGCCGCCGAGTAGAAGATGTGCACCTCGAGGTAAATCACCCAACATGATTGGTCCAGCGCGATCACGTGCGGCGGAGTAGAAGACGTGCACCTCGAGGTAAATCACCCAACATGATTGGTCCAGCGCGATCACGTGCCGCTGAGTTGAAGACTTGCACCTCGAGGTAAATCACCCAACATGATTGGTCCACCGCGATCACGTGCCGCCGAGTAGAAGATGTGCACCTCGAGGTAAATCACCCAACATGATTGGTCCAGCGCGATCACGTGCCGCTGAGTTGAAGACTTGCACCTCGAGGTAAATCACCCAACATGATTGGTCCACCGCGATCACGTGCCGCCGAGTAGAAGATGTGCACCTCGAGGTAAATCACCCAACATGATTGGTCCAGCGCGATCACGTGCCGCCGAGAAGATGTGCACCTCGAGGTAAATCGCCCAACATGATTGGTCCAGCGCGATCACGTGCCGCCGAATACACTGAACAACAAAAAATTTTACTGGAGATGTGTAAAGTGATTTAGACTAATTTGGGTACGCTGATTTCAAAAATCATAACCGTTTTGCTGTATCACGTCAGGGTTTCCAGTAACAGAAATATTCCCATTGCCGAGAAGTCAGGATTTCAATGAAATTTACAAAAATTCATTTATTCATTTATTTCATCATGAATGCTTCAAAATTATAGAAATTACAGAAAAACTCCACTAGAACGGAATTAAAAATGCTTTAGGCATTTGGCTTTGCGTTTGTGCTGCTCTGTGTCAGTTTCACGATGCAGGAAACAGCAGAAATCGCCCAACATGATTGGTCCAGCGAGATCACGTGCCGCCGAGAAGAAGATGTGCACCTCGAGGTAAATCACCCAACATGATTGGTCCAGCGCGATCACGTGCCGCCGAGTAGAAGATGTGCACCTCGAGGTAAATCACCCAACATGATTGGTCCAGCGCGATCACGTGCCGCTGAGGAGAAGACTTGCACCTCGAGGTAAATCACCCAACATGATTGGTCCAGCGCGATCACGTGCCGCCGAGTAGAAGACGTGCACCTCGAGGTAAATCACCCAACATGATTGGTCCAGCGCGATCACGTGCCGCCGAGTAGAAGACGTGCACCTCGAGGTAAATCACCCAACATGATTGGTCCAGCGCGATCACGTGCCGCTGAGTAGAAAACGTGCACCTCGAGTTAAATCACCCAACATGATTGGTCCAGCGCGATCACGTGCCGCCGAGTATAAGTGCACCTCGAGGTAAATCACCCAACATGATTGGTCCAGCGCGATCACGTGCCGTCGAGTCGAAGACGTGCACCTCGAGGTAAATCACCCAACATGATTGGTCCAGCGAGATCACGTGCCGCCGAGTCGATGTGCACCTCGAGGTAAATCGCCCAACATGATTGGTCCAGCGCGATCACGTGCGGCGGAGTAGAAGACGTGCACCTCGAGGTAAATCACCCAACATGATTGGTCCAGCGCGATCACGTGCCGCTGAGTTGAAGACTTGCACCTCGAGGTAAATCACCCAACATGATTGGTCCACCGCGATCACGTGCCGCCGAGTAGAAGATGTGCACCTCGAGGTAAATCACCCAACATGATTGGTCCAGCGCGATCACGTGCCGCCGAGAAGATGTGCACCTCGAGGTAAATCGCCCAACATGATTGGTCCAGCGCGATCACGTGACGCCGAATATGAGTTGTGCACCTCGAGGTAAATCACCCAACATGATTGGTCCAGCGCGATCACGTGCCGCCGAGTAGAAGATGTGCACCTCGAGGTTAATCACCCAACATGATTGGTCCAGCGCGATCACGTGCCGCCGAGCAGAAGACGTGCACCTCGAGGAAAATCACCCAACATGATTGGTCCAGCGCGATCACGTGCCGCTGAATATGTGCACCTCGAGTTAAATCACCGAACATGATTGGTCCAGCGCGATCACGTGCCGCCGAGTCGAAGACGTGCACCTCGAGGTAAATCACCCAACATGATTGGTCCAGCGAGATCACGTGCCGCCGAGTCGATGTGCACCTCGAGGTAAATCGCCCAACATGATTGGTCCAGCGCGATCACGTGCCGCCGAATACACTGAACAACAAAAATTTTTTACTGGAGATGTGTAAAGTGATTTAGACTAATTTGGGTACGCTGATTTCAAAAATCATAACCGTTTTGCTGTATCACGTCAGGATTTCCAGTAACAGAAATATTCCCATTGCCTGGAAGTCAGGATTTCAATGAAATTTACAAAAATTCATTTATTTCATCATGAATGCTTCAAAATTATAGAAATTACAGAAAAACTCCACTAGAACGGAATTAAAAATGCTTTAGGCATTTGGCTTTGCGTTTGTGCTGCTCTGTGTCAGTTTCACGATGCAGGAAACAGCAGAAATCGCCCAACATGATTGGTCCAGCGAGATCACGTGCCGCCGAGTAGAAGATGTGCACCTCGAAGTAAATCTCTCAACATGATTGGTCCAGCGCGATCACGTGCCGCCGAGTAGAAGATGTGCACCTCGAGGTAAATCACCCAACATGATTGGTCCAGCGCGATCACGTGCCGCCGAGTAGAAGACTTGCACCTCGAGGTAAATCACCCATCATGATTGGTCCAGCGCGATCACGTGCCGCTGAGTAGAAGACTTGCACCTCGAGGTAAATCATCCAACATGATTGGTCCAGCGCGATCACGTGCCGCCGAGTAGATGTGCACCTCGAGGTAAATCGCCCAACATGATTGGTCCAGCGCGATCACGTGCCGCCGAATATGAGTTGTGCACCTTGAGGTAAATCACCCAACATGATTGGTCCAGCGAGATCACGTGCCGCCGAGTAGAAGATGTGCACCTCGAGGTTAATCACCCAACATGATTGGTCCAGCGCGATCACGTGCCGCCGAGCAGAAGACGTGCACCTCGAGGTAAATCACCCAACATGATTGGTCCAGCGAGATCACGTGCCGCTGAATATGTGCACCTCGAGTAAAATCACCGAACATGATTGGTCCAGCACGATCACGTGCCGCCGAGTAGAAGACGTGCACCTCGAGGTAAATCACCCAACATGATTGGTCCAGCGCGATCACGTGCCGCCGAGTCGATGTGCACCTCGAGGTAAATCGCCCAACATGATTGGTCCAGCGCGATCACGTGACGCCGAATATGAGTTGTGCACCTCGAGGTAAATCACCCAACATGATTGGTCCAGCGCGATCACGTGCCGCCGAGTAGAAGATGTGCACCTCGAGGTAAATCACCCAACATGATTGGTCCAGCGCGATCACGTGCCGCCGAGCAGAAGACGTGCACCTCGAGGTAAATCACCCAACATGATTGGTCCAGCGCGATCACGTGCCGCCGAGAAGATGTGCACCTCGAGGTAAATCACCCAACATGATTGGTCCAGCGAGATCACGTGCCGCCGAGTCGATGTGCACCTCGAGGTAAATCGCCCAACATGATTGGTCCAGCGCGATCACGTGCCGCCGAATACACTGAACAACAACAATTTTTTACTGGAGATGTGTAAAGTGATTTAGACTAATTTGGGTACGCTGATTTCAAAAATCATAACCGTTTTGCTGTATCACGTCAGGATTTCCAGTAACAGAAATATTCCCATTGCCGAGAAGTCAGGATTTCAATGAAATTTACAAAAATTCATTTATTCATTTATTTCATCATGAATGCTTCAAAATTATAGAAATTACAGAAAAACTCCACTAGAACGGAATTAAAAATGCTTTAGGCATTTGGCTTTGCGTTTGTGCTGCTCTGTGTCAGTTTCACGATGCAGGAAACAGCAGAAATCGCCCAACATGATTGGTCCAGCGAGATCACGTGCCGCCGAGTAGAAGATGTGCACCTCGAGGTAAATCACCCAACATGATTGGTCCAGCGCGATCACGTGCCGCCGAGTAGAAGATGTGCACCTCGAGGTAAATCACCCAACATGATTGGTCCAGCGCGATCACGTGCCGCTGAGGAGAAGACTTGCACCTCGAGGTAAATCACCCAACATGATTGGTCCAGCGCGATCACGTGCCGCCGAGTAGAAGACGTGCACCTCGAGGTAAATCACCCAACATGATTGGTCCAGCGCGATCACGTGCCGCTGAGTAGAAGACTTGCACCTCGAGGTAAATCACCCAACATGATTGGTCCAGCGCGATCACGTGCCGCCGAATATGAGTTGTGCACCTCGAGGTAAATCACCCAACATGATTGGTCCAGCGCGATCACGTGCCGCCGAGTAGAAGATGTGCACCTCGAGGTAAATCACCCAACATGATTGGTCCAGCGCGATCACGTGCCGGCGAGTATGAGTTGTGCACCTCGAGGTAAATCACCGAACATGATTGGTCCAGCGCGATCACGTGCCGCCGAGTAGAAGATGTGCACCTCGAGGTAAATCACCCAACATGATTGGTCCAGCGCGATCACGTGCCGCCGAATATGAGTTGTGCACCTCGAGGTAAATCACCCAACATGATTGGTCCAGCGCGATCACGTGCCGCCGAGTAGAAGATGTGCACCTCGAGGTAAATCACCCAACATGATTGGTCCAGCGCGATCACGTGCCGCCGAATATGAGTTGTGCACCTCGAGGTAAATCACCCAACATGATTGGTCCAGCGCGATCACGTGCCGCCGAGTAGAAGACGTGCACCTCGAGGTAAATCACCCAACATGATTGGTCCAGCGCGATCACGTGCCGCCGAATATGAGTTGTGCACCTCGAGGTAAATCACCCAACATGATTGGTCCAGCGCGATCACGTGCCGCCGAGTAGAAGACGTGCACCTCGAGGTAAATCACCCAACATGATTGGTCCAGCGCGATCACGTGCCGCTGAGTAGAAAACGTGCACCTCGAGGTAAATCACCCAACATGATTGGTCCAGCGAGATCACGTGCCGCCGAGAAGAAGATGTGCACCTCGAGGTAAATCACCCAACATGATTGGTCCAGCGCGATCACGTGCCGCCGAGTCGAAGACGTGCACCTCGAGGTAAATCACCCAACATGATTGGTCCAGCGAGATCACGTGCCGCCGAGTCGATGTGCACCTCGAGGTAAATCGCCCAACATGATTGGTCCAGCGCGATCACGTGCCGCCGAATACACTGAACAACAAAAATTTTTTACTGAAGATGTGTAAAGTGATTTAGACTAATTTGGGTACGCTGATTTCAAAAATCATAACCGTTTTGCTGTATCACGTCAGGATTTCCAGTAACAGAAATATTCCCATTGCCTGGAAGTCAGGATTTCAATGAAATTTACAAAAATTCATTTATTCATTTATTTCATCATGAATGCTTCAAAATTATAGAAATTACAGAAAAACTCCACTAGAACGGAATTAAAAATGCTTTAGGCATTTGGCTTTGCGTTTGTGCTGCTCTGTGTCAGTTTCACGATGCAGGAAACAGCAGAAATCGCCCAACATGATTGGTCCAGCGAGATCACGTGCCGCCGAGAAGAAGATGTGCACCTCGAGGTAAATCACCCAACATGATTGGTCCAGCGCGATCACGTGCCGCCGAGTAGAAGACGTGCACCTCGAGGTAAATCACCCAACATGATTGGTCCAGCGCGATCACGTGCCGCCGAGTAGAAGACGTGCACCTCGAGGTAAATCACCCAACATGATTGGTCCAGCGCGATCACGTGCCGCCGAGTAGAAGATGTGCACCTCGAGGTAAATCACCCAACATGATTGGTCCAGCGCGATCACGTGCCGCCGAGTAGAAGATGTGCACCTCGAGGTAAATCACCCAACATGATTGGTCCAGCGCGATCACGTGCCGCCGAGTAGAAGACGTGCACCTCGAGGTAAATCACCCAACATGATTGGTCCAGCGCGATCACGTGCCGCTGAGTTGAAGACTTGCACCTCGAGGTAAATCACCCAACATGATTGGTCCAGCGCGATCACGTGCCGCCGAGTAGAAGATGTGCACCTCGAGGTAAATCACCCAACATGATTGGTCCAGCGCGATCACGTGCCGCCGAGTAGAAGACGTGCACCTCGAGGTAAATCACCCAACATGATTGGTCCAGCGCGATCACGTGCCGCTGAGTTGAAGACTTGCACCTCGAGGTAAATCACCCAACATGATTGGTCCAGCGCGATCACGTGCCGCCGAGTAGAAGATGTGCACCTCGAGGTAAATCACCCAACATGATTGGTCCAGCGCGATCACGTGCCGCCGAGTAGAAGATGTGCACCTCGAGGTAAATCGCCCAACATGATTGGTCCAGCGCGATCACGTGCCGCCGAATATGAGTTGTGCACCTCGAGGTAAATCACCCATGATTGGTCCAGCGCGATCACGTGCCGCCGAGTAGAAGATGTGCACCTCGAGGTTAATCACCCAACATGATTGGTCCAGCGCGATCACGTGCCGCCGAGCAGAAGACGTGCACCTCGAGGTAAATCACCCAACATGATTGGTCCAGCGCGATCACGTGCCGCCGAATATGAGTTGTGCACCTCGAGGTAAATCACCCAACATGATTGGTCCAGCGCGATCACGTGCCGCCGAGTCGAAGACGTGCACCTCGAGGTAAATCACCCAACATGATTGGTCCAGCGAGATCACGTGCCGCCGAGTCGATGTGCACCTCGAGGTAAATCGCCCAACATGATTGGTCCAGCGCGATCACGTGCCGCCGAATACACTGAACAACAAAAAAATTTTACTGGAGATGTGTAAAGTGATTTAGACTAATTTGGGTACGCTGATTTCAAAAATCATAACCGTTTTGCTGTATCACGTCAGGATTTCCAGTAACAGAAATATTCCCATTGCCTGGAAGTCAGGATTTCAATGAAATTTACAAAAATTCATTTATTTCATCATGAATGCTTCAAAATTATAGAAATTACAGAAAAACTCCACCTAGAACGGTAAATTACCCAAAATGCTTGGTCCATTTGGCTTTGCGTTTGTGCTGCTCTGTGTCAGTTTCACGATGCAGGAAACAGCAGAAATCGCCCAACATGATTGGTCCAGCGAGATCACGTGCCGCCGAGTAGAAGATGTGCACCTCGAGGTAAATCACCCAACATGATTGGTCCAGCGCGATCACGTGCCGCCGAGTAGAAGATGTGCACCTCGAGGTAAATCACCCAACATGATTGGTCCAGCGCGATCACGTGCCGCCGAGTAGAAGACTTGCACCTCGAGGTAAATCACCCAACATGATTGGTCCAGCGCGATCACGTGCCGCCGAGTAGAAGATGTGCACCTCGAGGTAAATCACCCAACATGATTGGTCCAGCGCGATCACGTGCCGCCGAGTAGAAGATGTGCACCTCGAGGTAAATCACCCAACATGATTGGTCCAGCGCGATCACGTGCCGCCGAATATGAGTTGTGCACCTCGAGGTAAATCACCCAACATGATTGGTCCAGCGCGATCACGTGCCGCCGAGTAGAAGATGTGCACCTCGAGGTAAATCACCCAACATGATTGGTCCAGCGCGATCACGTGCCGCCGAGCAGAAGACGTGCACCTCGAGGTAAATCACCCAACATGATTGGTCCAGCGCGATCACGTGCCGCTGAGTGGAAGACGTGCACCTCCAGGAAAATCACCCAACATGATTGGTCCAGCGCGATCACGTGCCGCTGAGTAGAAGATGTGCACCTCGAGGTAAATCACCCAACATGATTGGTCCAGCGAGATCACGTGCCGCCGAGAAGACGTGCACCTCGAGATAAATCGCCCAACATGATTGGTCCAGCGCGATCACGTGCCGCCGAATATGAGTTGTGCACCTCGAGGTAAATCACCCAACATGATTGGTCCAGCGCGATCACGTGCCGCCGAGTAGAAGATGTGCACCTCGAGGTAAATCACCCAACATGATTGGTCCAGCGCGATCACGTGCCGCCGAGTAGAAGATGTGCACCTCGAGGTAAATCACCCAACATGATTGGTCCAGCGCGATCACGTGCCGCCGAATATGAGTTGTGCACCTCGAGGTAAATCACCCAACATGATTGGTCCAGCGCGATCACGTGCCGCCGAGTAGAAGATGTGCACCTCGAGGTAAATCGCCCAACATGATTGGTCCAGCGCGATCACGTGCCGCCGAATACACTGAACAACAAAAATTTTTTACTGGAGATGTGTAAAGTGATTTAGACTAATTTGGGTACGCTGATTTCAAAAATCATAACCGTTTTGCTGTAGCACGTCAGGATTTCCAGTAACAGAAATATTCCCATTGCCGAGAAGTCAGGATTTCAATGAAATTTACAAAAATTCATTTATTAATTTATTTCATCATGAATGCTTCAAAATTATAGAAATTACAGAAAAACTCCACTAGAACGGAATTAAAAATGCTTTAGGCATTTGGCTTTGCGTTTGTGCTGCTCTGTGTCAGTTTCACGATGCAGGAAACAGCAGAAATCGCCCAACATGATTGGTCCAGCGCGATCACGTGCCGCCGAGTAGAAGACGTGCACCTCGAGGTAAATCACCCAACATGATTGGTCCAGCGCGATCACGTGCCGCCGAGTAGAAGACGTGCACCTCGAGGTAAATCACCCAACATGATTGGTCCAGCGCGATCACGTGCCGCTGAGGAGAAGACTTGCACCTCGAGGTAAATCACCCAACATGATTGGTCCAGCGCGATCACGTGCCGCCGAGTAGAAGACGTGCACCTCGAGGTAAATCACCCAACATGATTGGTCCAGCGCGATCACGTGCCGCTGAGTAGAAGACTTGCACCTCGAGGTAAATCACCCAACATGATTGGTCCAGCGCGATCACGTGCCGCCGAATATGAGTTGTGCACCTCGAGGTAAATCACCCAACATGATTGGTCCAGCGCGATCACGTGCCGCCGAGTAAAAGTGCACCTCGAGGTAAATCACCCAACATGATTGGTCCAGCGCGATCACGTGCCGCCGAATATGAGTTGTGCACCTCGAGGTAAATCACCCAACATGATTGGTCCAGCGCGATCACGTGCCGCCGAGTAGAAGATGTGCACCTCGAGGTAAATCGCCCAACATGATTGGTCCAGCGCGATCACGTGCCGCCGAATATGAGTTGTGCACCTCGAGGTAAATCACCCAACATGATTGGTCCAGCGCGATCACGTGCCGCCGAGTAGAAGATGTGCACCTCGAGGTAAATCACCCAACATGATTGGTCCAGCGCGATCACGTGCCGCCGAGTAGAAGATGTGCACCTCGAGGTAAATCACCCAACATGATTGGTCCAGCGCGATCACGTGCCGCCGAGTAGAAGACGTGCACCTCGAGGTAAATCACCCAACATGATTGGTCCAGCGCGATCACGTGCCGCCGAATATGAGTTGTGCACCTCGAGGTAAATCACCCAACATGATTGGTCCAGCGCGATCACGTGCCGCCGAGTAGAAGATGTGCACCTCGAGGTAAATCACCCAACATGATTGGTCCAGCGCGATCACGTGCCGCCGAGTAGAAGACGTGCACCTCGAGGTAAATCACCCAACATGATTGGTCCAGCGCGATCACGTGCCGCCGAGTATAAGTGCACCTCGAGGTAAATCACCCAACATGATTGGTCCAGCGCGATCACGTGCCGCCGAGTAGAAGACGTGCACCTCGAGGTAAATCACCCAACATGATTGGTCCACCGCGATCACGTGCCGCCGAGTGGAAGATGTGCA